>NW_004797402.1:656394-680887 GCF_000002075.1 Aplysia californica | reverse complement strand
TTGTCATCATTGTTATGAATGAACTTTTTGCTATTTCCGTCATTCAAGTCAGAATTACACCAAGACCATTGCATATACAGCTTTGGCAGTTACTGAGCCTGAAAGAGCAATCATTAGGCTATATAACATGGGTGATTAAAGAATTATTACATAAAGTTGATTTTGGACCTCATTTGTCACACCCTGGTATCCCACCTTTTGGCAAATGCTCATATATATATATAAGCTAGACCTTCCTATTTTACGAAATTTTCCTTTGTGGTGGATTATGTCTTTTCATGCAGAAAAAGTGAGAGATTTTACTGAATTAACAGTGAATACAAACTAGTTTGTGTATTGACTCATAAAAAAAAAAATTAAGTGCTGGAGGCAAAGTTTTAAACACACATATAAATGTACTGATATCTTTGGTTTTGTTACTTACATTTAGCACATACTGTTCAAATGTATAGGAGTGTCTGTTCCAATGTGTTGCACAGCCCTGACTCTGATGTACAAATTTCAAGGCTGGTGAAATACAAAGTAATAATGTTGAAAGAAGGGTATGTCATGTAAGGCCTATATGTATATATGAGTAATGTTTGACTTCTTTAGCTTTTTTTTCACGAAATGCTTCTGGTTTTTTTCCTCACTCAGGCTGGCTGTATCAGCCTTGACTTTAACTCCACATCAAGATACATTTTGTGTGGCTGTGCAGATGAAGTTGTGCGTATCTGGGACCGCAAGACTCAAGAGATCAAAAAGTCTTTCTCGGTACGATGTTAACGTTGCTCACCTTTCTCACATTCCATTTTTGTCTCTCAAGCCGTTCGTTCTTTTGTTGAGCTGGCTTCTTTGTGAATTTTAGAAATCCTATTATGAAAGAAGTGATAATATTTTATTACCTTCCTGATTGACCTGATAGGCCTGGGGTTGTTCAGGCCACAACTTTGAAATTGATTTTGCTTATGTGGCCTGTAATCCAAACTTTTATTGTAAAATAGTCGCTTTTAAGCACACCAGGCTATCCTGAAAAGTGCCGTTTTGAGAAAATTGAAGGGAAAGTTTTTGCCCCTTGTTCAGTTTCCTTAAAGGACAGTGTTCTCTATAACCAAACAAATATACACACCAATGAAACCAAACTTCTCCTATAGGTAGGGCAATGCCTACTTTTGGTGTTGGTGAAGATTTCTGTTAGTCCGCTTGTCCTTTAAAACAACCGAATATAAAGAGAGGATGGGGGAGAGATACTTTTAATAGGTGTATAGTGTGCTGCTCAGTGTGGTCTAGATATGTTGTAAAGAGTTGCAGTTATTCTTATTACTTTGGTATGTTGTCTGTGAGCTGGGATTGTCTTCATATTTACATTCCATTTTCTGTGACTCTGCATATTTTTTTAAACTGTATTAAATTAATGTGTGGCTTTCAAAATTCAGGAGCCATGTGAAAGTGTTTCACAGTCAAGTCTATGCTGCAAGCTTTGTTTACTTAGTCTGCCGTCCGTATTGCAGGGATGTAAATCTTCCGGCTTTTTCCGTTTTTGCCGGCTGACTTGCCATTTGGGCTCCAGCTTTTAACAAATGTCTACTATAAACAATACATATTATATATATATATATATATATATATATATATATATATATATATATACTAAATAGAGATTATTTGTTGTAATAGAGGGAAAGAAACAAATATAATTTAGTCTCACTGTTTTCTTATTTCAGTCAGTGCGCTCGCTCGGGTATATATTTTCCGTCTTTTTTTTTCAAAACATGTTTACATCCCTGGTATTGTAATCTCAGTCTCACTTTATTTGCATTGTTTGAATGTTTCTCCCTCAATGCCTTATGTGGGTGGTTGGCGGGTGCTCTGGTGTGGTTTGCTCCTTCTGTCCTATCAAACATCTATTGTACTTATATCCTCTTCTTCTTTTTTAAAATGTTTTGTTACTCTCTTGTAACACCTCTAATCTTCTGGCGCTCATATGGCCTTATGCAGTTTCGAGTGCCATAAAACCTTATACTATACTATACTAAACCTCTACCAAAACTACTAAAACCTTATGCAGTTGCGAGCGCCATAAAACCTTAAACTAAAACTCCCTCAATGTTTGACCCATTTTACACTCTCCTATACATAAGAATGTGTGTGTTGTCGCCCTTTGATCAGTTTTCACAAGTATGTGTCTTTGTGTTTGCCACCTCAGAAATATCTTTGCCCTGCTGTGCTCCACAATTGAGGAAGTAAAAGTCTATGAATTCAGAGTTCGCGACCTCAGTGCTTTCTTGTCCTATCTCCATTTTAAAAAAAAGTGAAAACAGTTCATAACAAAGAGTGAGCTTAAGAAGGAGTCACATTTTCAATGTAAAAAAATGGAGATAGGACAAGAAATCACTGAGGTCATGAGTTGTTGTTTTTTTGTAAAGTAATGTGATCATATCAATGAATTCACTTTTTTTTGGGTTTATTTTTTTCCCCAGGTGTTTTAGGTCTTCCTGTTTGCATACTGTGAATTGTGTTTTGGCTTGACTGATCTAGGTCTGTTTTTTTCCAGAATTTTCACATTCCTATAACAGTTGCAAGGTGGAATTGGAATGACACGTGCATTGCCCTGGGCTCTGAAAAGGGAGAGATAGTGCTTTGTAATGTAATTACTGGTGTCGTCAACAGCCCTCTTGTGACGCCATCTACTCAGGTAAACTGTCCGGCTCAGTAAAGGCTTTTCTATTTCTGTGTTCTACTTCCATTAAATTGAATGAAGTCATTGTTGGTTTTAAAACATAATGGAAATCTGCAGTACGGTATACCTATAATGACTTGAAATGTGTCATTAGTGAACAAATCTGATGGAATGTCAAGCTTGTTAAAATTCAGCTTTATTTTATGTATGTTGGAAGGGGAAGGACTTCTGTAATGAGCGACCACCCCAACAAACAATAAAGAAGAGACCTGACTCTACCCCTGCCCCTAGCCCTCTCTTCTATTCTGTCTCATAGTTATCTCTTGTTACGGAAGTCCTCTCTAGTATAGTAAGGTGTTAAAATGGATGAATTCACTCGATCTGAACATAACGTCGCCTCAGAACTATTTTGTCCAAAGTCTACTTCAGTAAAGAGGCACTTTAGACAATGTAGTTTTGAGGCGGTGATAAGTGTGAAAATCTTTGATTTGATTTGTTGGGTTGGGGAGGGGAGGGTTGGGATTGTTCATGAAAGTGACATTCTGCCCGCTCGTTTTTTGCTTTGTATTTATAGTAACCTTTTACAGTCAACCTTTCTTACTTTCTTTTGAATGGCCATCGCTGTAGACAAGGGAGGACTTCCGTAACGAGTGACCACTATGAGACAGAGTAGAACAGAGGGGAAGGGTTGGGTAAGGGTTAGGTTAGGGTTTGGGGTAGGGTTAGGGTTAAGTCTCTTATTTATTGTGTTTGTTGGAGTGGTCGCTCGTTACGGAAGTCCTTTCGTAGACAAGGTGGTGGCTATTTAGAAATGTATAGCAAGGTGTGGCTTGTATGGATATACTCTAGGCAACTGTCAATGAACTAGTTTGTACCTTTTGTGTTGATCGTTTAAGAGTTGTCGATTGAAATATTGATGAAAGGCACAAAAAATGTAAATTTTCAGTTTCAAAGTTCTCGCAGGCAATGGAAGCTACCAAACTTTGGGGGCTATTTTCTCACTAATTTTACTTCTGAAACCTGACCCTGACCTCCTTCAATCGCAAATATTTTAACTTCTATTCTACAAAGATGGATATTTCTTTCACCAAAAGGAAGGCAAATGAACAGGCTTTAACGTGATATCAATAACCCCGTTTACGCCTAAAAATTGACGAGCGCCTGATTCCGCCACGCCATGACAATTATGTTTATTGAACAAAATAAAAATTAACAAAAAACCCAAAACAACTTGGAAATTTACTTTTTTTAAAGAACATAAATCATCGTGGTAACTTATAATACGTGTATTGAACAAATAACAAAAAAATTTTAAAATAACCAAAACCACTTGGAAATTTACTTTTTGTAAAGTATGTGAATCATTTTTGATTTTTCTGCTTCGGTCCATCAGGCCATCCGCCAGTTGCTGTACAATCCCTACCGCAAAGCGTCCCTTGTGTCGGCGTCGGAGGACGGGGCTGTGAACTTCTGGGACACCAACACCCGTCGCCTGGTCCATTCCTTCAAGTCTGTGCACCAAGCACCCGCCCGCGACCTCGCCTTCTCCCCCATCAATGACTGTCTCATGGTCAGCGTGGGACTGGACAAGCGCTGCGTGTTTTACGATATTCAGAACAAAAAGTAAGTTTCTTATGAATTTTTAAAGTTTCTTACTAAACTAATGTAGCTTGGTTTCTATTCTGAACTTAAATTTATATAACCATTTTCTAGATAGGCTGTGGGTTTTGTCTTTTTTAAATTCAAGTTTAAAAATATCACCAATGTCAAACAAATTTAGGTTTTTTAATTCCCTACCCCTCACCTCCTTTGCCCCCTCCTCTGGGCTTCTGACTCTCTGCAGCCTTTCTACTGCTACTCCTTGGCTCCCTCTTACTGGTATCTTTCAGCCACACCCCTTATCTTATGGTAGGTAAGATCTAACACCTAGCCTTCTCGGATAAGGGCGAAAAATCTTGGAGGTCCTGTGTGCAAGTTGCAAGATCCCTTGGTGGTCCAAAATCGATAAGAGTAGGCTTTGCCCGCCACCCTGGGAGAATTCAAAATTTCCTACCAACTGAAAATGTTTAATGTGTCACGCTCGCTCATATGACCTTCTGCAGTTGCGATCGTCGTAAAACACATACAAAAAAAAAATAATTTAAAAAAAATTGTTTTCCTATTTTTACAGGTGTGGATGGTGAACACAATGGAGTTGTTTGCCCGTAGTTCACTTCTTTGATACTTTTGTTTGTTGTTCAGCGTGATCTCAGCGAAACGGGTAGGGTTTGGGTTAGGGTTAGGTCTCTACATTATTGTGTTTGTTGGAGTGGTCGCTCGTTTCGGAAGTCCTTACAAAACTTGCCTCTTGGCTGTTTTTTAATCCTTTCAGGTCCATAAATACGACTGTCGGGGAGCACCCTCTGACCAGCGTGGATCTGATGCACGACGGGGTGACGTTGGTCGCTGGCTCCTCACAGGGGAAGATTTTTGTCTACGACATGAGACAACCGTCCAGCCCTGTGTCCAGTCTGCCAGCTCATAGGTCTTCCGTGAAACGGCTGAGCTTTACGAAGCAAGTGAGTTTATGAAACCTATCCGTACGTTGTGTTTTACTATCGTATCCATACCACGTGGGGAGCTCTTTGCTGCCACTTTCCAAAGAGGAAATGACTCGTTAGTCCGATCCGTAGGCTTTGCATAGCAGTCTGTCAAAATGCTTTTTTGAGAAATACTGAAAGTTCAAAGAGATCTTCGTACTAGAAGTATTCTAAAATGTGAAGAATACAACCTCCAGGGTACAAAATGACCTCAGGGCATACGGATAGGGTTAATAACAGACAATCGATAGCATTTGTGTAGCGCAATTTTCTTCTCAACAGCAAGCTCTATGCACTTCACAATCTATACTATTACCCCAGCAGACCTGAGAGCATTCTGAAACAACCTCAACTTCCTGGGAAGCATACAAGGCAAGCTGCCATTTATAGGCGCTAAAACACTAACAAACTGACAAGATCTTTCGCTGTCTATGGCTGGGTACCCATTCCCACCTGGGTGAAGTGAGGAAAATTCCTGTAAAGTACATTTCTTAAGGACACAACGTCTGGCACGTGGCTCTAACCTCCGAACCCGCTACCTCACGATTACAAGTTCAGTAGCCGTACAACTAGGCCGCCGACACCACAGATTAAAAAAAAATTTTTTTGGGTAGTGGGGGTGGGAATGAGGGGTACAACATCGTCTCGCTCTTTCGATAATTGCCCATGTCATTTTGGGGGCAAACTGAGCTATAGCAACATCGAGATGATTTGATTAGTTCCCCAGAATTCTGTCAGACGTTGTTTCAAACGTTGAATTTTAATTAAAATTTTATGTGTGAATAGGTGTCTGAAATTTTACTTTTTCTCGTCTTTTCCAAAAAACTTCTTGGCTGTAAGAGGGATGAATTGTTATGTCTTGATTTCACCATCAAAATGACGAACTTTGTTTAGAGTCAGCTGATGATATAAACTTTAAGCTCCATATAACCTTTTGCAGTTGTGAGCGTGGTAAAACCATACTAAATTGGATGGTTGGCAGGTGCCCTGGTGTGGTTTGATTCTTCTTTCCTATCAAACATCTATCATCCTTATCTCTCCTCCTTTTTTGTGTTTTGTTACTCTCTTGTAACACCTCTAATCTTCAGCACTTATATGACCTTATTGTGTTGCGAGTACTGTAAGACTCTTTCTAAAACTAAAAAAGAGTCAGCTGATATAAACTTTGAGCTCAAATTGAGATGATTTTAAAGGCTTCTCCTTTTTCGCATTTCAGGACGATGGAAAGGAGGATTCCGTATCATCCCAAGGTTCAAGGAGACAGTTGCCAGCCGCTCCTTCAAGTTTGATCGACAGCCTTAATCAAAACAGCAACAGTGAAGGTGAGAATGATTGGATAGTTTACTCCCAGGCTATCAGTGTCATGTAGATTATTTGGGGGCTCTCGTGGCCTAGAGGTTAAGGTGTTCACATTTAATTGGTCCCGTGTTCGAATCCGGATAGCGAAGGAAAATTTTCTTCTCTAAAATTTTCTCCTTCCACCTCCTTTCCCGCTCTTTAACAATGTTCTATTGTCTTCTTTCGTCTCCACTTTCTGCCCCCACCCCCCCCTCACTTCCTTTGCACCCTCCTCTGGGCTCTTGACTCTTTCTGCAGCTTTTCTCCTGCTACTCTTTGGGTCCTTCTTACTACTGTCTTTCAGCTGCGGCCCTGATCTTATGGTTGGAAAGATCTATGCCTAGCCTTCTTGGACAAGGGCGAATGACCATTATTGTGTTGATGTGCTTCTGTTTACTCAAAGATGGTTTTTGGACATACATTAACGGTTTTCCCGTACACCCACAAAGCTGTGACCCCTCTGCATGGTTCTTGTCGAGGTGACGCATTGTTTTGTTTTGTTTTCACAGGTTTTCAGTCTCCGAGAGGTCATCACCTCATGTCGGGCTTGGGCACCAGTGCTTTATCTCCCCTCAAGGAAGGTAGGCTATGCGTAGGTGGTTGGCGTGTGCTCTGGAGTGGTTTGCTTCTTCTTTCCTATCAAACATCTATCGTCTTTATCTCCGCTTCTTCTTTTTTGTGTTTGTTACTCTCTTGTAACACCTCTAATCTTCTGCATTTATATGACCTTTTTTGTGTTGCAAGTGCCGTAAAACTGTTACTAAAACTAAAAGATAGGTTATGCAGACGTCTGAGCTAATGAATGTTCTGTTTTGTTTTAGTAACAGTTTTACGCCACTTGCAACACAGTAAGGTCATATAAGTGCCGAAGATTATAGGTGTTACAAGAGGCTAACACACAGAAAAAAGAAGGAGGGGAAATAACCGCGATGGATGTTTGAGAGGGAAGAAGGAGCAAACCACACCAGAGCACCCGCCAACCACTCACGGACTGTTCTGTCATAAGTTCAGATGAGATGGTTGGTATCTGTCATGACCTAGACTCTGCAGAAAAGCTTTTTGGGTTTTGTTGTTGTTTTTAAAAAACATTTTTATTGGGGTTTTTTTGGTTTAAAAAACAATATTTAAACAAAATAAATATCGAATTTATAAAAAATTTCTCCACGTTACTTTCTTCAAAGAGTATAATACAACATGTACGAAACTTGAGGCTCTATAATTGGATGATATTATTTTACATTTCTTACACTTGTGTCTGCACTATACAAAGCATGAAGGTCTATAAATAAATACATTAGCTAGATAGATAGATAGATAATAGATAGATAGATAGATAGACAGATAGATAGATAGATAGATAGATAGATAATAGATAGATGGATGATAGATAGATAGATAGATAATAGATAGATATTTAGATAGATGTTGTTGTTGTTTTCAAATCCCTTTAGCTGTGAGCATTTCGCTCGTGGCAGCGCAATGTCTCCCTTAAGTAACCACGTGTCAGATAGATAGATAGATAATAGATTGATATATATAGATAGATAATGGATAGATAATAGATAGATAGATTTCACCACATTGCCTCACATATGTGCTATCTGATTTCAGGCCAGGGAGTTATCTCCCCCCTTCAGCATGAGAATTCCTTGAGCATTGGAAGTGCTTATGGCTTCAATTCGTTGAACGGAGGCAATTCGTTTATCAGCGATGTGAGTCTTCATACATTTGTTCCTCTTTTAAGTTGGATCTTTAAAAAAAATGTTAGTGAAACCCCGATATAACGGGCCTGGCGTACATCGATACTGTCGGAGACTTTATTCGCCAGGCCGTAGAATGCGCTCACTACCGCTTAAGTCGCAAACGCAACCAGGCACACTAAACATAATTAACACATTACACCCTAACTCGCCCGGGACCGCCCGTGTGTCTTTAGAAACGAAGTCTCGCCTTGACGAGACTCTGGGGCCGAGATTTTGATTTGCATAGTTATTGCAAAAAGTTTCTTCTTTCGTTTGATACTGAAACGAAATTTTTCGGGCCAGTAGTTTTAGTATTGGAGCCGAACAAAGTGCGATCCCATTACCGACACTTCGAAAGTGTCTCGACTTGTTGAAAAGCGACACAATTGAGTTCGAAAAAAGAAATAACGATGGAATTGAGCAAAAACAAGCTTATGACAAATCAGATGACTCAGATTTTGATGAAAACGTTGTAGCAAGAGTTTGGGGCGATTCAGATTGATCACACGTAGAAAATCTAGAATTTAGACCTAGGACCCGACCGCGAGGCTGAGAGTGAGGGGTCGGACACCCCGATTGAACTAAAGTTAGAACATTTCCAACAGTTTGCGCATACATAAAGTTATATTTTTCTGAAACTGCATTCATTTTTCTTTGTAACTTTTATTTTTTTTGGATTTTTAGAATTTGTTTAGTATTTTTAAAATGTGTTTTTTAAAGGCTTGTATTCTCTGGAGGTGGGTTCTTTCCCCTTGCTTAGGATCTACACGGCAGTAAATACCAAAGGAAGTCACTCTGTATGATAGCTGAATGGTTGATGAACCTCTATGAATTTTTAAAGCCTGTTTCTTGGGCTGCCAAGGTTTTTAAAATTTAAAAACGATTCAAGCATGCCTTTAGCGTTGTAAACTGGTACGGTACTTGAGGGTTTTTCACTATATATGAGCCTTCGGTACTGTAAGTGTTAAAACACACTCTTGGCTGTACTATTGTGGCAGCAGAACTATTTTGTCCAAAGTGTACTTAACTTTTTCCGGACGTAGTTGTTTTGGTGTCTAGACGTAATTAACTTGGGACTCGATTCGGCTACGCAGGTGATGTACTAAATAACTTCGTATAAGCATAACCATCACTCTAAACGTAACTTATGATATATCAAATTGAAGGACATTGAAAAAGGAATACATTCCAACATGAAACAAGGATTAATTTTGAACATAAGTATGCATTACAAGGGTTAGAAAGGGTGATGGTGGTGAGAAAAATACATTTTGACGGAAAAAATTACACACACTAAACATGTGAAAGTGAATCAGCATAGCTATCTTATCATGTATAGGCCAAGAGCTGATTCCATGAGTTTCTGAATGTGCAGCTTTTTATTTGAATGCAGTGTTCCAATTTGATATTTATACTGAGTCCGGTTAGATCATTTTGTTGATGCAAGACTGCGAGAACTAATTCACTGGTTTTTCACCAGACAGACACTTTGACAAAGTGAAACTAGATGTTTTCGTTTCCTAAACCCTTTCCAAGTTTTCAGTAACAATAAAAAGTACTTACAAATAATGGATCATATTAAAACGAAACAACACTGAGGCACCCCATCATAAACGATATATCGGTGATACGTCCGGAAAGACTTAAGTAAAGAGGCACTATGGGAAAATAGTTCTGAGGACACATAAATATTTTTTGATGGGCAATGAATTTCTGTACTATTACCTTTTTGGTTTTCCTGGTGTGTTTATTTAGATGTTATAATAACACGTCTTTTTTGACGGGATATGAATTACCGTACTATTACCATTTTGATTTTCCTAGTGTGTTTATTTAGATGTTATAATAACACGTCTTTTTTGACGGGATATGAATTACCGTACTATTACCATTTTGATTTTCCTGGTGTGTTTATTTAGATGTTATAATAACACGTCTTTTTTGACGGGATATGAATTACCGTACTATGACCATTTTGATTTTCCTAGTGTGTTTATTTAGATGTTATAATAACACGTCTTTTTTGACGGGATATGAATTACCGTACTATGACCATTTTGATTTTCCTAGTGTGTTTATTTAGATGTTATAATAACACGTCTTTTTTGACGGGATATGAATTACCGTACTATGACCATTTTGATTTTCCTGATGTGTTTTTCTGGAGATGTTATAACACATAAATATATTTTTTTTATGGGCAATGAATTACCGTACAATTACTTTTTTTTTTCCTGGTGTGTTTTGGTTCAGATGTTAAAGTCGGGAGATAATTCCCTCATGGAGGAGCGTCCCGCAGCTCAGAGCAACAAATCTCTACTCTCCAGATACGCCTCTTCCCCTGGGAATGCAGGTTTGTTATATGTGTGCTTTGTGGGTTTTTTCGTACTAATATCATCTTCATCATCATCGCCTTTCTCACCCTGGATCAGGATATAGGCCACGAACAAACACTTTCCAACTTTCCCCATCCTTGGCTTGTCGCTTGACTAGATGTCGTAGTAATATGGTGGCTCCTTATTACTAATAATTTCTTTCTCTGTCTGTGTCTGTCTGTGTGTTTGTCTGTGTATCTGTTTGACTGTCTGACTGTGTCTCTGTCCCTCTGTCTCTGTCTCTGTCTGTCTGTGTCTGTCTGTCTGTGTCTGTCTGTCTCTCTCTTTCTCTGTCTGTCTGTCTGTCTGTCTGTCTGTCTGTCTGTCTGTCTGTCTGTCTGTCTGTCTGTCTGTCTCTGTCTGTCTCTGTCTGTCTCTCTCTTTCTCTGTCTGTCTGTCTGTCTGTCTGTCTGTCTGTCTGTCTGTCTTTTTCTCTCTTTCTCACTACCTCCCTTTCTTCCTCCCACACACTCCCTCTTTGTTGCTCTTCTTCTCTCTCTCCTCCCCTCCCACACTTTGGAAACTTACTAACAAGTTATATTTATGTTGGATATTGGCAAGATTGAATTTTTATTTTAGTGTGTGTGTGTGTGTGTGTATTCTTTTTGAGTGAATTAGACATAGAAAGATATATTGTTCTAACTTATGAAAGGACTATACTTCCTTTCTAATCAGAGGTCAATGGTACGGTTATGATTACGTGAATTTCATTATATTGTTATTACGTATTATTTGTGTCATAGGCATATGTATGCATCATTGTATGTTTTGTACATGCCGTTTTGAGAAAAAAGTTCTCCGTTTTGAGAAAAAAAGCTGCATTTATTTCTGTCTTGTTGCGACTTCTGATTCTCATAGTGGGTGGTTGGCGGGTGCTCTGGCGTGGTTTGTTTCTTCTATCCTATTAAAAACTATCGTCGCCTTCTCTTTCTCTCCTTCTCCTTTTTTGTGTTTATTACTCTCTTGTAACACCTCTAATCTTCGGCACTTATATGACCTTATTGTGTTGCAAGTGCCATAAAACACTTACTAAAACTAAAATATTGTTGTAAAAAAAAGTTGTCGTTTTGAGGGGAAAAAGCTGCATTTATTTTATTTTTGTCTCATTGCAACTTCTGATTCTCATACTGTAGTTTGTGGAATCCACAGCAGACGCGTCCATCTCTCCCACGAGAGTTCAGAGAAGCCCCCCAAGGTCGTTCGCGTCGAGAGGCCTTGGAGCTTCCCCCAGCCTGCAGCAGCTATCGTCCCCGAGGACGGACCCGTCTGGCACGGCAGCTGCGGCCATCTTGGCGGGCTCCCCGACACACCACGCGGCCTCCGCCCCACGGCCCGCTCCGTCGCGACACTCTCCGCTGTCCAGTAGTCAAAGTGCGACGACACCGCCGCCACACTCGTGGAAAAACCTGGAGAATAGTCACGGTGCTGAAGTGACGCACGGGGCTGACTATTTGTTGAGTCAGTCGGAGGGAAGTCGACAAAGGTAAGACTCAGCTTCCAAATTGTTTTGTATGAAGTACAAATATAGGGCCCAGCTTCCAAATCGTTTTGTATGTGTAAATGTAGGTATTTGTCCGCTCACAATAGGGAATAGTATTTGTTTTGCACTGGTCTGCATTTTATTCCCAGTAATGATAATCATAATAATAATGATGA
The DNA here is from genome assembly GCF_000002075.1 of Aplysia californica. Taxonomy (NCBI): domain Eukaryota; kingdom Metazoa; phylum Mollusca; class Gastropoda; order Aplysiida; family Aplysiidae; genus Aplysia; species Aplysia californica. The sequence continues at coordinate 668,538 of NW_004797402.1, read as the reverse complement.
TTTTTGCATTTAGCACACATCCACGCTCTGCAGCCTGCTGTATGTGCTTTACGTTTACTACTCCAGCGGACCCGAGAACACGCAGAAACATTCTCAGCTTCCCAGGAAGAGTACAGTGCAAGCTGTGGATTTCAGGCGCTAAAACACTAACAAGCTGACAAGATTTTTCACCGCCTATAGCCCGTACCCAATCCCACCTGGTTGAAGTTAGGAAAATTCATGTTAAGTGACTTTCCCAAGCACGCAATGCTGGGCCCCTTACAGAATTCGAACCCAAAACCATCACAGTTGAAAGTGAGAGCATAACCACAAGGCCACCGATGCCACGAAGGGCTCTTGGTGCTAATTAGCAAATGTATTTCAGAAAATGGTGGTGCAGTGAGTACATTATTTCATCATCAATGCCTTTCACCCCTGGCAGGATATAGGCCACATACAAGCTCCTTCCATTTATATCTCTCCTTTGTCATCCTTCCAAGCTCGTTCCAAGTGAGTTTCATCTCTCTCATGTCCCTTTCCACACATCTCCTCCATGTTTCCCGTGGCCTACCCCTGCCTCGTGTTCCATGTGGGTTCCACTACAGTGATTGTCTTGTGATGTTTCTGCTGGGCTTTCTTAAGGTGTGTCCCATCCATCGCCACTTTCTTAGTCCTATTTCTACTTCTATGTCCTTTTGTCCTGTCCTTTCCCACAGTTCTTCATTTCTTATTCTATCCTGCCACTTAATTCTTAGAATACTCCTCATACATCTGTTGATGAAAAGTCTGGACTTTATTCAGTACTTATTTTTTTTACTTTGTATTAATTTCTCTCCTCAGAATTAATGATGAGCATTCTCCTTATGGACCAAAGCACACAAATGGTAAGTTTTTTATCATGAGTTCATTTAGTCAAAGTCACGTTGGTGATTTCTGTATTGCTTCGTATGGATTTAATAGACTTGATTGTAACGGTAAGAAAATTAGTGCACTTTTAAATATCCATGTATTATATAATTTCTAATGTTGCCTGCCTAATAATAGACGGTTGTTGGGGGCTCTGGTTTGGTCTGTTTGTTTTCCATCTTTTTCAGTGTATTGCGGTCGGTCGGAGGGGGTCTTACTTCTTGGTCTTACTTCTGTTCTTTCTCTTCTTTTGTCTATGTCCCTCTACCTGTTTTGTTTTTCTCACAGCACTAAATTACCACATTGAGTTGCTGTGTTTCTCTTTACTCAAAAAAACAAACATCCCCCCCCCCCCCCTTCAGGGCGGTGCTACTGACTGAAGTGTCTTTAGGCCATTCCCAAAGGGGACCATTAACATGTTCTTATGCACAGTAGAATTGTAAATGGGCTGATTTATCAATCGTCATGCTCATACTGTGCCGGAACAACATCGGGGGAACTGCTTTTTCTTTCCTCATCCTTACTATCGTCATTTTCCTCTACTTCTTTTGTATGTTTGTCAAACTCTTGTGAACTGCTATTTCCGGGGTGCCTTGATAGTTGAAGCAGACTTTGTGCTGTTGAGGCTAGAGAGGTGAGGTGAGCAGAGTAAGCCTGATTCCCCATTTGGACTTCTCTGTTGACATCCACCCCTTGATGCTCTTATGACTTATGCAGTTGCGAATGCTTACTAAAACTAAAAACTTAAACTCTTACCAAAATGGCAAAACGAAGACTTTCCTCCAGTGATGAAATGACATGCACACAAGCCTTGTCATTTTCGTCACTCCTTCCCCCTATATATCTTAGCTCCAGTAACATCTGGTCTATGAACTCACTTCCCTTTTCTGTTATAGCGCTCAGAGCCTCTAATCTTCAGCACGTATATAAACCTTATTGTGTTGCAAGTGCCGTAAAACACTTACTAAAACTAACTAAAGAGCCTGTGTACTTAAATCGGGGTTGAGTGCTATATAAATGTCATTTTTTATTATTATTATAATATTATAGTACGATGGTGATAATGAACTCATAAACAAAACAAAACCACTGACAGGACTACCTCACGCGGCAACCCCACCGAAAGGTTTGAACCCAGAATCCTCTGTGCCTCAGACGCCTCCCTCCTCCGTGTCTCTGGCGTCGTCATCGTCCGCGCTACGCCATCTGGTGCGCGACCTTCTCAAGGAGCAGTTCCAAGAGCATCAGGAACATCTCAAGAGTGAGATCAGGGCCATGATGCAGGTAGTGGTGAGTTTTGGGTTTTTGCTCTGTCCGTCTAGTCTTGGTTCAATGTTTTTCGCTCTGTCGGTCTTGGTTCAATATTTTTGTTCTGTCAGTTTTCTGTCGGTCTTGGTTCAATGTTTTTACTCTGAATGTTTTTCGCTTTGTTGGTCTTGGTTCAAAGCCCTTTTAAAAAAAATTTGCTTCGTCAGAGGATAACTTCGGGGTGGGAAGTCTTTTTGGTTTCGTAAACGTCACATCTTTGAGCACAGAGTAAATAGGCGACCTGTGAAGTAGTGATTAGAATAGATGCTTCGCTGTTACACACAGGAGTCATGAGTTCTATCCCCATGTAGGGTGGGTTTTTTTACTGAGTTTTTCTGTCTAATATGGCATATATGTATCTCTCAGCTCAGATTGGTCCTGACAAGCAGGGCCAAAGCATCCGGACACTTATATGACCTAAATTGTGTCGATTGGGCCATAAAAAACCTGCAATTTGTGGGGTTGAAAAACTCTGACTCTGTCTTTTCAGACAAAGAAGAATAAATCTCGAAGCTCCTGTGTTTGTGCTAAAGATCTCGGCTGTGTAAAGAATGGAAAAAGAAGATAAGACCTGTCATGGCTGGCTACCAAATTTTATTGCAAAATTTAATCTTATCCAGTATTCATTCGGAAGCTCTCGTCTGTATAAGGTACTAAGAGTATACTTCAGTTGTCTTTTCTGCTCTTGCTGCACTGTCTTTCTCGGTGGCGTCGGTGGCCTAGTGGTTAGGCTACCGGACTCGTAATAGTGAGATTATGGGTTCAGGCGTTCAAGCCTCAACTCGGTCTGACATTGTGTCCTTAGGGAAAGGCATTTTGCACAAATTTCCCACTTGGCTCGGTCCTTTTGGAGATGGACATTAAACCTGGAGGTTCTGCCTCTTAAATAACCTAATAGTGTTGATAGGGCCATTAAACTTATACCAGTTCATTTTGCTTTACTTTACTTTTCCGATAGAGGGGCCGTCTGTGTTCTAGCCCTTCGGTCTGATACCATTTCACCATTTCACCGTCTTTCTCATTCTCAGTATAGTAGGCTATATCCCTATGATTCAAGCTATCTAATGGCTTTTGATTCATATTTAATTGAAACCCATCAAATTGTTTTACCACCTTGTTGACCTCTCTGTCACTGTCACCTTGTGTTGACCTCTCTGTCACCGTCACTGTGTCCACAGCAATCGTCCTCCCTCGAGACTGGAGGGGCCCGCTCCTCTGGGACAGACCGAGTGACGAGAAGAGACCCGAGCATGTTTCAGGCTGAGTTCATTCGCAACTTGATTCGAGAAGATTTGGAAGATATGCAGGAGAAAATGCACGAGGAGTTCTGGAGCATCAGAGTGGAACTTGTGAAACAAGTCTTTCAACTTGAGGTTAGTTGATAGATTTATAACTACTTGTCAAACAAGTCTTTCAACTTGAGGTTAGTTGATAGATTTATAACTACTTGTCAAACAAATCTTTGAATTCGAGGTTAGTTTTATAATTACTTGTGAAACAAGTCTTTCAACTCGAGGTTTGTTGATAGTTTTATAACTACTCATCAAACAAGTCTTTCTCTTTGAGGTTTGTTGAAGTTTTATAACTATTCATCAAACAAGTCTTTCAACTCGAGGTCTAGTTTATAGTTTTAACTACTTGCCAAACAAGTCTTTGTATTCGAGGTTAGTTAATAGTTTTATAACTGTAGGTTTGCTCTCTGGGGAATGATCAAAGGACATGGTTTCCAGTATACAAGTGGTGTGCAGTAAAACATGCTGGTTTTGTTTCCCCACTCCAGGTGATACTTCGTACATCATAGGCCTACATCTCAGAGGTGGAATATTAGATAATAAAGACATGTCATGGTTTTTTTTCCACCGTGGCGTAAATGGAGGATTTGTTTTAATGAAGGAAAGAATCTTGAAATTTTTTCATAAGTAATGTTCATGTGGAGTGACAGTTGTCAATGCTTTTGTAGCTATGGATATTCTTGTGGTGGTGAGAAACAGTTGTTTTTTTTAGATAAGATTATGAGTTGTGCTCTTCATCAAATCTCATACAGTAATAATAATAAATGACATTTATATAGCACTCAGCCACGACTAAAGTACACAGGCTCTGAGCGCTTTACAATACAATACAATGCACAACAGTAACATAAAACGTTGTGTTCTGACCGAAAGAAAATTGCTCCGAATATTCATCTTATTCATTTAAAAGCAGAAATGACTTCAGCTGACATTTGGATGAATCAAAGGATTTGATCTCTCTTAAACTGAAAGTACTTGGCAAAGCACTCCAGATCTTGGGGCCTTGATATTCAAATGCCCTTTCGCCCATTGTTTAAAGTTTCATTCTCTTTACTTTTTTAATGTTTCAGAAAAAAATGGAGGCTGGTCTGGCAGAATGCATGATCAACCCATTGCTGCTGAATGTGATTGAAGAACAGAGGGAGGAGATTGCACGTTTGAAAAAAGTGTTTTGAGAGCGAGATGTTTTCGTGGTTTACATGCTAATGTTCGTTGACTGTTCATTTGGGAACCTTGTTAACACTTTGCCGTCACAATGCTCAAATAGTAAAAACCTTTTGCCATCAAAGGCAAAGGCATTTGGGGAAAATCCCAAAAAACTGGGTGGTAAACATCGCCAATCAGCGAGATGTGACGGCAATGTGTTAAAGAAAGTTGAATTCCGATGCGGCACATGCATTTTTAGTTTCTCTAGAGAAGCGATGGTAGCCTCCTGTGCCAAAGCATGTTGTTTGATTCCTGGTTTGTGCAAATGTGATCGGATAATGATTTTGGTTTTGGAGAAACTGATCTCAGAAAAAAACGAACAAGTGGCAGGTCCTGTATAAATTTCGCACCCTGTAGTGTAACCCAGTGATGCCATAATTATTTTTAAAAAAATCAAACTCAGATTTTGCTGGAGGAAGAAAACTCACAAATAAAGTAGTGAATAAAGCTTTTTGGATTGTTTTTATACTTCCGCATTTATCTTGGTCTGTCTGCTGGGATGTTGCATCCCTCACAGCCCGGGTCTGTCTGCTGCGATGTTGTATCCCTCACAGCCCGGGTCTGTCTGCTGCGATGTATCCCTCACAGCCCGGGTCTGTCTGCTGCGATGTTGTATCCCTCACAGCCCGCGTCTGTCTGCTGCGATGTTGTATCCCTCACAGCCCGGGTTGACCTTCACAGGCAGGGTCAGAAGCCTGCCTCCTAAATGATCAAAACTGTGCTGATAGGGACACGAAAACACTTTTTTTTCCCCCAAAAATATTTTTTTTTCCCAAGAGTAGTTGGGAGCCTGGTCACTGAGGATGGTAAAACCTGTGACATGTACAAGTGGGAGTATCATTGTCAAAAACTCTATTTTTTAAAATAGATCTAGTTTCAGTTAAAGTTTTATGGCACTTGCAGCACAAAAAGGCCATGTATATTTTAAGTGCCGCATCGATAACTCTGGCAGCTAGTGGTGGATTCAGTACATTTTATTGGTGCCTTTGACTTTGGTGGTGTGGAGCTGTCTGTCTGTTGATGTTACTCTTGTCTGGGCTGCTGGTGTGCTGCTAGTGAGCTTACTCATGGTACTAGCCTGTTGGAGTTTTATTTTCTCATGAAATGTCTGAAAAAATGTTATAGTATAGTGTAAAGCCTATTAAGATCACATGACAGTTGTTTTAGATTTGCCAGTTTGCAATGATATGGACAGTTTGTAGAAAGTTGTGTGAGAGAGGTAAGAAGAGTTTTTGAGAGTGAGAAAGTATAGATATGTGTGACATCATATATAACTAGCTGGGCCCCCTTTCGATGAAAGGGATGATCGGTGCTTTAGTATAAGCTAAAAGTCATTGGCCTACTTTACACTCTACTGGAATGGGGAAATAAATATTGAGAGATGCAAAAAAAATTAGGTCTAGATCTATACTCTCAAAACAAAATGCGCCTCGCGAAATATCACTTCCGAATTTTCTAAAATTACAGAGACAGAAGCGTCGGCCTACAAAAGCGATCGGCGAAATAAAGAAATTTAGCTTTTTGCAGCAAAACTGTCTCAAAACTGAAAAAACCAAGGGCCCCATGATCTGGAGAATATTTTAAAGAATTTTTTGGCGAAAACCGCATGTCGATCGATGAAGCCATTAAAAAGCATTTTGAATAGCAAAATTCAGCCACCACAAATAGATAATAGATTAAACACCTCTTAAAGGGGCACCACAGTTGTTTAGATTTGCCAGTTTGCAAAGACGTGGACAGTTTGTTGAAAGTTGTGTGCGAGAGGTAAGAAGAGTTTTTGAGAGTGAGAAAATGTAGAGATGATAATATGTGTTTGAGATGTAATAGTGACATCATGTATATAAAGTGACATAACAGTTGCTAAGATTTGCCAGTTTGTAAAGACATGGCATGTACTGTTTGTAGAAAGTAGTGTGCAAGAGGTGAGACGAGTCTTTGTGTACATCATGTATAATGTTACGCCTCTTTCAAGTTCAAATGACATAACACTTGTTAAGATTTGCCAGTTTGCACAGACATGGGCTGTTTGTAGGTAGAAAGTTGTCTGTGAGGTGAGAGGTAAGATGAGTCTTTGAGAGAGAGAAAATTATGTAGATACATTGTAGGCCTATTTCATATTTATTGTAGTCATGTGTATGCCTTTGGTGAACAACTTTGACAGTACATGTATTTGTTGTTCAGTGCATTGAGCACTGTTCCAGTGCCAGTGTGGTGTATTTAATTAAATATAATTGATTACTATCTATCATCATTGTTCTTGTTTTATAGTCGAGCGTGCCTCTCCCTCTAGTAGTGCGACACGGTACGGTACTCATCACAATCACACTATCTATGCAGCTTGTCCGGAACGTCATAACTTCCTCCTCTATTGTCATTCATAAAACGTATCCTGTATAAGTAAGTGTAAGACAGAGCTATAGGGTGTGGGTGGTTGGCAGGTGCTCTGGTGTGGTTTGCTTCTTCTTTCCTATAAAACACTACCGTCCTTATCTCCCCTTCTTCTTTTTTTATGTTTGTTACTCTCTTGTAACACCTCTAATCTTCTGGAGCTCATATGACCTCATGCAGTTGCGAGCACAGTAAAACCTGTACTAAAACAAAAGAGCCATAGACTTATAGCATAATCCCAGATCCTACACCCTGTCGTATTTCTGGTTCTTCAGAGTAATCACTACGAAACTATTATTGAAACGTAGTATTGGTCTCATTTTGAACCAAATAAAGGCAAAGGAGAGGGGGGGGGGTGTGCCGTGCGGGTTCGACTACAGCAGTTTTTCACTACAGCGAGACTGGTGTTTTTCCCTTCATCTGGTATACGGGATGGCAGGGTCCATGGTGCGTGCGCACGTTTTGCAGCGAAGATTTTACAGGGAGCAAAGAGCGACAGCCACGATAGAGCGCAATCTAGGAGGAGTACATCATTTACAAGTCTATGGACTTCTTCTTCTTCTTCTTCTTCTTCTTCTTCTTCTTCTTCTTCTTCTTCTTCTACTTCTTCTTCTTCTTCTTCTTCTTCTTCTTCTTCTTCATTCTTCTCCTACTATTATCCCGTGGTTGGGGCAACCATGGGAGCACCACTGCAGTGGAAAACCAGCTCTCGCCATCTATTTTTGTCCTCTGCTTTCCTCAGATTGTCACCCATCGTCTTTCCTGTCCACTCTGTAATGTTGTCCTCCCATCTCCTTCTCTGCCTTCCTCTCTTCCTCTTCCCTTGTACGGTTCCTTGCAGGATTGTTTTAAGTTTTAGCAACTCCTGTGGATCTTGTGACATGCCAGTACCATTTTAATTTTCGTCTCTTCACTGTGGTCAGTAGATCTTTATGCCGCCCCACTGTGTTGGTGATTCTCTTTCGTACCTCAGCATTTGAAACGTGGTCTTTGTACGAGATGTCAAGGAGTCTGCTGTAAAATCTCATCTCTGTGGTCTGAATCGTTTTCTCTGGTTCTGCTGTCAGTGTCCACAACTCGCAGGCGTATAAAAATATAGAGATGACAAATGAGCGCATTAGTCTATGGACTTACACTAAACTAAAACTAACACCACAAACAAAAACAAAAACGTGAAAGTCGAAAGAGGGGTGGCACTTGACTTTGATTACTGTGAAAGTCAAGTGCCACCCCCTCATTCATCAGTGACGTCATGACAACAATGGTGCGTGCCTCTCCCTCTAGTGGTGCGACACGGTACGGTACTCATCACAATCACACCATCTATGCAGTTTGTCCGGAACGTCATTACTTCCTCCTCTATTGTCATTCATAAAACGTATCCTGTATAAGTAAGTGTAAGACAGAGCTATAGGGTGTGGGTGGTTGGCAGGTGCTCTGGTGTGGTTTGCTTCTTCTTTCCTATAAAACACTACCGTCCTTATCTCCCCTTCTTCTTTTTTTATGTTTGTTACTCTCTTGTAACACCTCTAATCTTCTGGAGCTCATATGACCTCATGCAGTTGCGAGCGCCGTAAAACCTCTACTATGGCTAAAAGCAGAGTAAGCCTGATTCCCTATAAGGACTTCTCTGTTGACATCCACCCCTTGGCGCTCCTATGACCTTATGCGGTTGCGAGCGCCGTAAAACCTTACTAAAACAATAAAACAAAACTCTTCCTTGCACTAAACTAAAACTGACACCATAAACAAAAACAAAAACGTGAAAGTCAAGCGCCACCCCTTCATTCATCAGTGACGTCATGACAATTTTTTTTATAGTCGAGCGTGCCTCTCCCTCTAGTAAGTAATGCGAACCGGTACGGTACTCATCACAATCACACCATCTATGCTATGTGTCCGGAACGTCATTACTTCCTCCCTCTACTGTCATTCATGAAATTTTAATGTACGAGGGCTGTCCCACGGAAAACCGGAATTTGGCTGTAATTTGAAAACTATTCAATATTTTCACATTCTGTAAACGCACACTTGTAAAACAATCATTTAGAAATGTCCCAATTGAGCACCATGAGAATCGCACAAACCAAACGAGCACAGCAGTTTTCAAAAGATGGCTACCCCCTTGGAAAATTGGTCAAGGGTAGAAGTGAGGTCTGTCATTCGGTTTCTGACCGCAGAAGGTCTCAAACCTCTAGAAATACACACTGAAATAAAGTCAGTTTATGGGGTGAAAGTAATGGCAAAGTCACAGGTATATGAGTGATGTAGTAAGTTCAAAGCCGGGCACTCCGATATCAATGACAAAGTTTACCCAGGATCTTGTTTTTCTGCCAAGACTGAGGACAGCAAGAGTCGCGTTAACAAACTTATTCAAACAGACAGGCCCCTAAAAATTCGCGAAATTTGCGAGTCGCTAAACATTTCAAAGTCGACTGTCTATAGGATAGAGTTTGATGAGCTGCACTTTTGAAAGGTCTCTGCTTGATGGGTTGGGGCCGAAAAAGACCAGCAGGGTCATTTTGCAGCATGGCAACACATCGCCACACACCGCAAACGTCACGAAAGACTGGTTCCAAGGGTTCGGCTAGGAAGTTCTACTACACCCCCCTCACAGTCCTGACTTGGCCCTGTCAGATTATCACCTTTTTGAACCACTGAAACGCCATATTTCTGGACAGTGAATCACCGACGACGAAGACCTCGTGGAAGCCGTGAACGATTGGTTGAAATCCCTTGACGAAAGATTCTTCAGGGAGGGTATCTTCTCCCAGATCCAGCGATGGGAAAAATGTGTCCAGCGGGATGGTGATTACATTGAGAAATAAAGCACATGTTGAGGTATGATGTGTTACAGTTTTATTTTAATAGGACAAAGATTTTTGCTTTTACGGACCTTTTCCGGTTTTCCGTGGGACAGCCCTCGTATCTTGTGTAAGTTGTAAGACAGAGCCATAGACTTGTACCACGATCCTAGATCGTACACTCTGCTGACGTATTTCTTGTGCTTTCGAGTAAACGTTACGAAACTATTCTTGAAACGTAGCATTGGTCTCAGTTTGTTTTAGTAGAGGTTTTACGGCGCTCGCAACTGCATACGGTCATATGAGCGCCATCATTGGTCTCAATTTGTTTTAGTAGAAGTTTTACGGCGCTCGCAACTGCATACGGTCATATGAGCGCCATCATTGGTCTCAGTTTGTTTTAGTAGAGGTTTTACGGCGCTCGCAACTGCATACGGTCATATGCGCGCCATCATTGGTCTCAGTTTGTTTTAGTAGAGGTTTTACGGCGCTCGCAACTGCATACGGTCATATGAGCGCCATCATTGGTCTCAGTTTGTTTTAGTAGAGGTTTTACGGCGCTCGCAACTGCATACGGTCATATGAGCGCCATCATTGGTCTCAGTTTGAACCAACTGAAAGGTAAGGGAGGGAAGGCGCCGCGCGGGTTCGTTGTTTTAATATTTTAAATAAGGTTTTATGATGCCCGCAACTGCATAAGGTCATATGAGTGCCAAGGGGTGGGTGTCAACAGAAAAGTCCAAACGGGAATCAGGCTTACCCTACGGGTCCACTGAGACGGACACGGCCCGATCTTTTGCCGGGAAGAAGAAAATCGGTCGGGTCGTTTCCGTCTTGCGTGTCCATCAGTTCGGACAAGACACGTCTAGATTGTTGGCCTACTGGTCGTCTTATTCCACACACTGTGTCCCAAGGCTGTGTCCTCGGTACATGGCTATAAATAGTCGAGGTCAAAGAACCCAATGCGGGAATAAGAAATGAATGGGGTATTTAAAAGAAAATAGGAAAAATTGTTAATATGCATTTAAACAAGGTGGTTTGCGCATAATCTTTGCTAATTTTGAGGTGCAGATTACAAATATGACATTAGAATTTTAATCCGAAATAAATATTAGAATTTTTTTTTAGCTCCAGCGGGGCCTATCGCTCACGAGTCACGACCCGGCCTGGCTAAAATTGAGCAACCGTCTTTCCAACCGATACGTCTTTTGTCGAGGCGTGTCGTGTCGTGTCTGTTGACACAGCCAAACGGACTTTTCACTGATTTCTTAGTAAATAAACGGTGATCCATTTCAACTACCGACTTCCGAGAGACGGACGGAATCGGGTCGGTTGGGTCCGTCGCAGTGGACACGGGCCCTAACTCTGCCCGCATCTCTATCCTCAACAGCACAAAGTCTGCTTCGACTATCAAGGCACCCCGGAAATAGCAATTCACAAGAGAGTGACAAACATACACAAGAGGTAGAGAAAAAAATGACGAAAGGAAGGATGAAAGAAAAAGCAGCAGTTCCCCTCTATGTTGTTTCGGCACAGTATGAGCATGACATTGATAAATAAGCCCATTTACAATTGTACTATACATAAAAATGTTAATATCTCCCCTTTGGGAATGGCCTAAAGGCACTTCAGTCAGTAGCACCATGTCCTGGAATTTTAGAGAAGAACATTATCCGTCGCTACCCGGATTTGAATCGAACTCAGGACCTTTGAATGAGAGGCGAACGCCTTAACCTCTAGGCCATGACAGTGCACGATGTAGGAGTACATCATGTCTATGTACAGGTCTATGGACAGAGCGCTCTGCTCACTGCACCCACACATCAGGATTCAGGATATGATTCTCGACAGTTCTCCACTCGATCCGAAGACGTAATCTGTTACATTTGTAATCTTGTAACTGAAGTGGGTTGTTTTTTGCTTGTGTAGGGTTTTTTTGTAGTTGCTATTTTCGGAAAGAGAAGCGCATTGACGCAATAACGGTCGTTGGGTGTAAAGGAAAAAACAAACCCCAAGACAGACAGACAGACAGACAGACAGACAGACAGACAGACAGACAGACAGACAGACAGACAGAGAAACAGACAGACAAACAGACAGAGAAACAGACAGACAGACAGACACTACAGGCAAAAACAAAAGAAAAGAAAAAGAACCTACATGTGGCACCCTCCAACCACCAGCTTGTTACATGTATTGTACTGTCGACTCTCAGTGACTTTGTATGCGACAACTATTCAGTCTCACATCTTGAGGGGAAG
>NW_004797402.1:653662-656175 GCF_000002075.1 Aplysia californica | reverse complement strand
GATTCATGTCACGCTCATAACTGTGCCTGATCTACAACAGGGAACTGCTGCTTTTTCTTTCCTAATCTTTGCTATCGTCATTTTTCCTCTACTTCTTTTGTATGTTTGTCACTCTCTTGTGACCTGCAATATCCGGGGTGCCTTGGTAGTCGAAGCAGACCTTGTGCTGTTGAAGCTAGAGAGGTGAGCAGAATAAGTCTGATTCCCTATAAAGACTTCTCTGTTGACATCCACCCTTTGGCGCTCATATGACTTTATGCAGTTGCGAGCGCCGAAAAACCTCTCCTAAAACTACTACTAAAAACCACCAGTCAAACAAATATGAAGTTATGACTCACAATTTTTACTTTGTGACCATGGTCGTTTTGCCCTGTGCTCTTCATGCGGATATGAATAACGAAGAAATGTTAGTTTAACCCTATCCGTACGCCCTGGGGTCATTTTGTACCCCCGGGGTAGTATTCTTCACATTTTTAAATACTTCTAGTACGAAGATCTCTTTGAAACTTTTAGTATTTCTCAAAAACTCATTTTGACAGACTGCTACGCAAAGCGTACGGATCGGATTAACGAGTAAATTTCCTCGTTGGAAAGTGGGGGCTCAGAGTTCCCCACGTCGTATGGATACGATTGTAAAATACGACGTACGGACAGGGTTAATAAAGTGCCCCATAGCTGTGCATCTTCAACGTAAGCGTTGTCGAATCGTGACAAGAAAGCGCGTCCTCACAATGAGCCAAGTCAGCTAAGTCAGCTAAGTCAGTTAAGTGGTACACATCTCATTATTTCCGGTCGTGACGACGGCTAGCTCACAATAGCCCAGATTGATTCATCTTGGGCGACAGCGCCAGCAGACGTCACCGGTGGGGGTATTTTTGGTTGTTGTTTTTTTTGGTAAGTGTTTTAGTCATGGAATAGTCATGGAGGAAAAGAGAAAGGCCCAATGAAAAATGGTATGGGTTTAACGCCCCTATCAACACTATTAGGTTATTTAAGGGGGCGGAACCTCCTAATTTAACGTCCCTCTCCGATAGGACCGAGCCAAGTGGGAAGTTCGTGTAAAGTGCCTTTCCCAAGGACAAACGTCGGACCGAGCTGAGGCTCGAATCCCCGAACCCGCAAGCTCACGATTACGAGTCCGGTAGCCTAACCACTAGGCTACCGTAAGGTCCAGAACATCATACTTAGGAAACCTAAACAAATGGATAACAGGGAAAGATCAGGGAAACGTAGCTTTTTTTTTTTTAGAGCATCCGAGCAAAGGAACGAACGGAAAACCATGATTGCCGATGTCTGTCGCAGATCTAGCACTGGATGATGATGGTGAAGTGTTTTACAGCGCTCGCAACCGAATAATGTCATATGAGCGCGGGGGACACATTAAACTTTTTCAGTGGGTAGGAAATTTTGAATTTTGCCCGGGTGGCGGCCGAAGCCTACTCTTATCGATTTTAGATCACCAAAGGATCTTTAACGTGCGCACACGGGCCCTCCCCGAGATTTTTCTCCCTTCTCCGAAAAGCCTAGGTGTAGATCTTTCCTACCAGAAGATCAGGGGTGTGGCTGAAAGACAGCAGTAAGAAGGAGCCACGCAGTAGCAATAGAAAGGCTGCAGTAAGAGTCAGGAGCCAAGAGGAGGGGGCAAAAGAGGCGAGGCGGCGAGGGGGTGGAGGCAGAAAGAGAGGACGAAAGCAGACGACAGAACATTGCTAGAGAGCAGGAAAGGAGGTGAAAGGAGACAAATTTATAGAAGAAAATGTTTCCGTCGCTATCCGGATTCGAACCCGGGACCTTTGAAAGAGAAGCCAACACCTTAACCTCTAGGCCACGAGAGCCCCCGTCACCGGATGGAAGTGCATCCCCGAACTGTATCATGACCATGTCGTGTCTTAGAGCATGCATGTCGTGTATCGTCTTGCTCAAGAAGTTTCACACTACACTTCTTATGTACGCCTACTGCTACTACATGTCCTGAAGTGGCTGTGTGTGCTGTTTACGGGACCTCTCCTCCGTTGAACGGAAACCATGAGATGTTGAGTTGGATTCTCTAACGTTGAAGCTGAAGTCTGTCTTTTCCCCTGAATCTTCGTGTTTTTCTTGAGATGTTGGGGCACGCTTATACCCGCTGGGATAGCATAAAGCGTTTAGACTAATCATTGTTATCTCCAATCTACTGATCATTGATAAAGTTACCTCCAATCTACTGATAATAATTGATAAAGCTATCTCCAATCTTTTTATCATTGATCCCACTGCCATCTACCCCGAGCTAATCGATAGGCCTACGTAATCCTTTAATGTGAAACGACAGCTGTGAAGCAACTTGATCAGTATCCACGAGGATCTAGAAGCTAAGAAGAGAGTGTTTGTTTTGTCGCCCAGAGCTCAAAGACGAGTTGAACGAAGTAACAGAAACCTGCAAGGGCCAAACCTTCACAAGTATAGTGAGTATAATAATAATAATAATAACACGTAATAATAATAACACGTAATAATAATAACACGTAATAATA
>NW_004797402.1:650409-651634 GCF_000002075.1 Aplysia californica | reverse complement strand
AGGAGACGTCTCCGAATATCTTCTGCCACGCCATGGTCTGGAGTCTTTTTTATTATTTTTTTTTATAGTAGAGGGTTTTTCAGCGCTCGCAAAAACTGCATAAGTTATATGGTCATATGAGCGCGCGAGACACACCTAATACTTTTAGTTGGTAGGAAATTTTGAATTTTGCCCGGGTGGCGGCCGAAGCCTACTCTTATCGATTTTAGACCACCAGGTGATCTTTAACGTGCGCAACTTGCACACGGGCCCTCCGTGTCCTAGAAGGCTAGGTGTAGATATTTCCTACCAGAAGATCAGGGGTGTGGCAGAAAGACAGCTGTAAGAAGGAGTCAAGGAGTAGCAGCAGAAAAACTGCAGAAAGAGTCAGGAGCCCAGAGGAGGGGGCAAAGGAGGTGAGGGGGTGGGGGCAGAAAGTAGAGACAAAAGCAGACGACAGAATATTGCTAAAGAGCAGGAAAGGAAGTGAAAGGGGACAATTTTAGAGAAGAAAAGTTTTCGGTCGCTACCCGGATTCGAACCCGAGACCTTTGAATGAGAGGCCAACACCTTAACCCCTAGGCCACGAGAGCCCACGTCTGGAGCCCGGAGCGCGAAGGTGTACAATCTAGTCTAGGAGTCAAGAGTCAGAAGATAAAAGAACAAGAGATCATGAATTTTTTAAAAATTTTAGTAAGTTACTGTAACAATTTTTACCATTTAGTAGGAACAAACCAGTTTCATAAAACAATTTTTAAAAAAATAAACCAATGTACAAAAATTATTTAAAATGGACAGAAAATTTGTCACTTTTAAGCGCAAGGGGGCTATTCCGAAAAATTGCTGCTTTGAGAAAATCGAAGGTAAAGTTTTGGAACCCTTGTTCAGTTTCTTTAAAAGACCAGGAGAGTGATCTCTATAACCAAACAAATATGCACACCAATGAAACCAAAACTTTTCTAATAGGTAGGGCAATTCCCATTTTTGATGCAGGCGGAGATTTCTGGAAACCCCCGAAATCTGGGTTAACCCGCTTGTCCTTAAAAGCGACCAATTGAGGTAGCCAACCCGGTACCGGTATGGGCACTAATGCTGAGGGTAGGGCCTAGTTTGCCATTTACAAAACTAAAAATTAGAAGTTTTATTCAGATAACTAGATTCTCTTAATATATAATACTTCACATGATCATCGGTCGTGGCGATAATAGCTGGAAAATAATAAACGGGGGATATAGAATAAGAAGCG
>NW_004797402.1:648843-650197 GCF_000002075.1 Aplysia californica | reverse complement strand
GCTGAGTGAACCATCTATCTTTAGCCTATTAGATGACAGCCAGCTTGACTCAGAGCTCTCCAACAAACAGCCCGGAAATGTGTACAGGAAATTTCAGTTCAGAATGTGAAGTGTCTTATACTCACTTAAAACATTAAAAGGACAGGTTCGTTTTTTAAAATCAACAACAACTTTCAATTGTTATTTCTTTTTTTTCGACTCTTCCTTTAAATACTTAAAGTAAGCTAGAGCTACTTAGTCCAATCGAAAAAAAAGAACAAGAGATGTTATTGTTGAAAGAAGGGCGCTGACGGTCTTTTTTAAAGCTGCTTGCAAGTACTTAAGTTGAATTCTTAAAATTATATTTTACTTTATTATTACCCTGTTTGCCCTGGCAATTTCTGTCAAATAGCGCGTTTGTGTTTAAGTAGTTCAAGTTCAAGTTAGTTGTAATAGAGATGGTATGAATATGCCTATCAGTCCGGGCTTGCCGAGTTAATTTTGTTTTTGTGCCTCATTCACTCATTATATATATATTTTTAATGCTGGGCTTTTATTAACAAAGCATAATGCAATGCTTGTTATAGACATGTATTTTTTTTTTCGAAGACTCAGAAGCAGAGCAACGAATCACAAAGCCACAGTTTGCTCATAATATACCTACATTTTATCAAGTCAATTCAAACTATACGGGCTCTCGTAGCCTAGAGATTACGGTGTTCGCCTCTCATTCAATATGCCCTGCGTTCGAAGCTTGACCGCGAGGGGAATTTTCATCTCTAAAAAGTGTCTCCTTTTACCTCCTTTCCTGTTCTCTGACTATAATATTCTGTCATCTGCTTTCGTCTCCACTTTTTGCCCCCACCCCCTCCCCCCTTTGCCCCCTCCTCTGGCCCTCTGGGCTCAATAATTCTTTCTGCAGCCTTTAATTTCTCTACTGCTTCTCCTCGGCTCCCTCTTACTGCTGCTTTCAGCCACACCCCTGATCTCACTGTAGGTAAGATCTAAAACGCATAGCCTTTTAGGACATGGTCGAAAATTTTTGGAGGTCCCGTGTGCTTGTTGCTCACGTTAAAGTTAAAGATCCCTTGGTGGTCCAATACCGATAAGAGTAGCGAGACTTCGGCCGCCACCCGGGCAAAATTCCAAATTAATTCTTACCAAATTGATAATTTAATGTGTCCCGCGCGCTTATATGACCGTATGCAGTTGCGAGCGCCGTAAAGCATTACACCAAAACAATTTAATGAACCTCCTATGCTCCAGAGCACAACGAGCTGGGCAAATTGGCAACCCTGTACTCCGTCAGTTGGTCTAGGCCTATTCCTTTTTAGAAAACGAATAGTTCTAATCTTAAGATAGGCGGGTGAATAGA
>NW_004797402.1:644467-647046 GCF_000002075.1 Aplysia californica | reverse complement strand
AGAGGGGGGGGCAAAGGAGGTGAGGGGATGGGGATAGAAAGTAGAAAGACGCGTTTGTTTTCAGGCGACGAGTGGGGCGATCGCCCCCGACCCGACCCAATCCCATCCGCAAAGGGCACCCCGTATTATTCAGTGAACAAGAGAAGTCGTGGATATCCATGAAAGTTTCTGCCCTCTTAGGGGCAGAGCAGCGTATCTGGAAGAAATCGTGATTTGATGTTGTTGTTGTTGTTGTTTTCATTGTTGTTGCTGTTGTTGTTTGTTTGTTTGTCACACTAGTCTTGCCTGTATCCTTCTTGTGTCTAATTAGGACGACCACGTTATATCCACTTTCGAAATAATACATGCAGTTTTAAAAGTCGTTATACTATAGAATCTACCTTTGATTAGATCTACACATTTTTAATACAAAGTTCTATCTGACGTTTTTGGCCGTAATTTGAGTTCCCAAGACCATGAGGTCAGAAACGCAAATGTTAACTGATCTGCTCTCCTAAACCTGGACAGGACAAAAGGATATAGAATTAAAAATAGGACTAAGAAAGTGGCGATGGATAGGGCACACCTTCAGAAAGCCCAGCGGAAACATCACAAGCCAGTCACTGCAGTGGAACCCACAAGGAGCACGAGGCAGGGGTAGGCCACAGGAAACACGGAGGAGATGCGTGGAAAGGGACATGAGAAAGATGAAGCTCACTTGGAACGAGCTAGGAAGAATGGCCCAGGACAGAGATAAATGGAAGGAGCTTGTATGTGGCCTAAACCATGCCAGGAGCGAAAGGCATTGATGATGGTGATGATCTCTCAATCCCATAAGATTATTCGGAGTCGTTATCAAGATCCAGGAATTAATTTGCATTCGAAAAAACTTGACATGTAATTCGTGAAACTCAATTTTTAAATTAAAAAAACTTTCTTTAAACTAAGCACTGAGCAGACAGAACTGTGTAAATCTAGGGTAGTGATCCGATCTATCAGTGGCAAAGCTTCCAAAGTGACTGATCTCATTATGATGTAAGCAGCGGCATGAGTTTTTACGTGGGTTAATCAAAACCATTAAATGGGCAGTTGCGTTGCTCTGCCTTTGAACGACAGTATCACCCCTCCCCCCCTCCCCTCCCAGCTTTGTTGGAAAAACGTGAGGAGAAACTATCATCATCTCACCAGGAGGTAGGGCTGGGCAATGAGTCGTTTTAGCAAAAATACGGATAACATGTTAGTGCACTTCTTCGGCAAATAATATGACATGAACCGCTTCGACAAATGGGTTAGAACCACTTTAACAAACGGGTTAGCAATACTTCAACACATTGGTGCACCCACTTCGGCAAACAGGTCAGGCTAGCGAGTTAAAGAGTCTGAATTCGGATAATGTTTCATTGAGATTTATCCGGTTATCCTTATAGATTATCCGGATTTTGCCCACCTCTACCAGGAGGTATTATAGATCGGCTCCCAGCGCGGGGTACAACCGGATTTGAGGCGAAACCAATGAGTACAATGCAGATACAGTACTCCTTGGCCGAAACCTAAACAGCAGTTATGTGGAATGGATTTTTATTTATTTTTTCTAATTTTAGCACTGAGAGGATAATTGGCGTCTACATTTTCAACATAAGCGTTTGTCAGTCTGTCAACTCCGTTATATAATACTGTCGCACACACTCGTCACGACATGGGGTACTGGTAGATCTATCAAACGAGGGTTTTGTGTGATTCTTTTTTGTCAACGAAAACAACACAATATGTGAAGTGTGCTGACAAAATGAGTTACTCCTCAGATTCAAGCCTTAAGGAAATAGATATATCATACTTATAGGTGAAATTTTTACAGTTTATAAGTATGAAATAATAAAAGACAGGTTATAGTTAACGAATATGGCATCAATTGAAAATCTACAAGTTTGACCGTAATGTCGATTTTTAGCCAATATCTCCATTTGTGGATTGCGAGAAGTAACTCATTTTGTCAGCATGCCTCACATATTATATGTACTCAAAAAATATAATTCGTCTTGAAATACGCATGGCTTGAATTGTACATCATGTATGTATGTATACACGCATCCATCCATACACACACTCACACTCACTCACACACACACACACACACACACACACGCGCGCGCGCGCACACACACACATATTCATCCTGACAGACAGAGAGATCCAGACAGACTAATAATAAATAAAATAATAGATAGCATTTGTATAGCGCATATCCCCGCTCAACAGCAGGCTCTATGCGCTTTACACTATATTATTACCCCAGCAGATCATAGAACACTCCGAAACATTCTCAGCTTCCCGGGAAGCATACAGTGCAAGCAGCTGATTAAGCGCTCAAACACTAACAAACTGACAAGATCTTTCGCTGGTGAAGTGAGGAAAATTCGTGTAAAGTGCCTTTCCCAAGGACACAACGTCGGGTCCCTGACGGGATTCGAACCCACGACCTTACGGTTGCGAGTCCGAGAGCCTAACCACTAGGCCACCGACGCCACAAACGACTATACAGGTCTACGCATGGGAAAGCGGCAAATGAGACAGAGAGAGAGAGAGAGAGAGAGAGAGAGAGA
>NW_004797402.1:632371-643359 GCF_000002075.1 Aplysia californica | reverse complement strand
GCTTTACAATACAGTACAACATACAACAGTAACATGAAACGTTGTGTTCTGACTAAAGAAAATTATTCCAAATATTCATCTTATTAATTTAAAAACAGAAACGATTTATCATTTCTTGATCTTTACTCCGTTTGATTCTTGTAATATTATGGCAATAATAAGGCTCCGTAATGACAGTTAGATGTTTAGGACCCGATGAATCGACGGGGAGTTAGCCTCCCCCCCTCCCCAAATCCACTGCTGTAATCCAACCAGACAGCAATAATGTGTGAAATTTTCGTTTGCTAGATACGTCCTCAGCAATCTTCGTCCTCTCTCCAAGGGGAGATCTACATCTTTGTCAACACATTCCGATATAGGCCAAGTTTGTAACGACGTTATTCTATTCCGTGTGTAGATCTAGATCTAGATCTAGACCTAGCTAGGCTAGCAGACGAAGGCTAGACAAGGCAGCGTCGTGACATTTCTGTGACTTTGTGACATATTAATCAGTAGGCTTCTAGAAAGATCAGATCAACAAGTAGATCTAGTTGAAACTCTTTTGTAAAAATTCAGTTTTATAAGGAGCAGGACCAGACGTGTGTTTCTCAGTCTTTTCTCATAGATCTAGGCCTACAACATTATAACACCCATACTAGCCTACTCATGGTAGTAGCCAAAACAACTTTCATTAATTTGTAAACATTGAAGTGGAAGCTTTCGACCGACGCATTGTGAAGATGTGGCGTCTTTTCCCCTTATGAGATTGGCTGATCTCCTTCTCGCCGATCTGGCAACCCTGGACCCTATTTCTTGTTGGGACTTTCCAAGAACTAGAGATGCCTTCGTTATCATTCCATAGGTCCCAAAATTCTGAAAACTGTGTGGCCTAGATCTAGATCTAGATTTCTCGATAGATCTGTCTAGGCTAGATTCTATCTAAACCTATGTGTATGTGCGAGAGAGATAACCAGATCTGGATCGAAGCTAGATCACCCAAAATGTAAGTCACTGAAGTTGAAGGTAGCAGCAAGGCTAGATCTATCAGTGTGGGCCGTGGGACGAAAAGATAATGACTTGTTGATGATTGTTGAGATAGGATTGACAGGCTCTGTTTTGTAACCCTGAGACTGAGAGTCTTGGACTTTTTTGCACGCACCTGTTTGCTGACTTGATGATGTAATGACATTAAATTGGTCTTGTTGTAAGACAGCACACTTACCTTGGACCTAGAATCTATATTTATTAATTTTTGGAAAGTGGCTATTCTCACCCGCCCGGCAGTTCTCCCAAGATCAACTCCTCTCCTCTTCTCTCTCTCTGTGTCTCTTTCTGAATACTGTCTATCGGTGTGGACGATCAAATTGACCAAAACAAAGTTAAAAATGATGTTAAAACACAAAAGTAAATTAATTTGGTTGTCTACAAAGATGCTACGGCTATTTAACTTTTCGAATCGAGCCGAACTACGCGGGTTGCCATTTTGTTTTGCCCGGAAATTCTCGCGCTACTCCTCTCTCTCTCTTTCTCTCTCTCTCTCAAATGCCCACAGACAAAATTGTACGCTTTTAGTAGGCTACAGTTGTAATGGAACGTTTGTTCACGGCACAGAATTCTACAATTTTTCTGTTATCACAGTGTAGAATTCTGTGGTTTAGGGTGAACGCAAAATTTGGTGAACGCGCACCGGGTGAGAATAGCCACAAGACTCACCTGCACTATTCTCACTCCGGGTGAGAATAGAGGTGGCCTAATTTTTGTACAGTACTGTTTTAGGCGTACCTCTCTAAAATCGGGAGGACTTCCGTAACGAGCGACGACTATGAGACAGAATAAAATTGAGGGCTAGGGGTAGGGGTAGATCTAGGGGTAGGGTTAGGGTTAGGCCTCTTCTTTATTGTGTTTGTTGGTGTGGTCGCTCGTTACGGAAGTCCCTCCCTAAAATCTAGATCTTGGTGTCATCTAATCTGCACTGCTCTAGAATCTAGACGAAGTGTCACGAAGTATAGATCTAGTATCAAAACGCAAGAGATCACCTTTTTCAAGATGACAGACTTTACTTTCAAGCTACCATTTTTATACTAAAATGTATTAGGCTATTATTATTACTGTCCTAGATCTATTATTATTACTATTATTATTGTTAAATTATTAAACTTTACCATACTTGGATCAAATAGGAGATAAATCTAATATTTAGACTAAAGTGTTCGACAAGCTTGATTTTTACGAAATGACTATTTTTCAGAACGTTCGGGAAAATAAACTTGATCTCTAGATATAGATATCTATTTCTCCAAACGGTTTCCGCTATTGAGATTTTTGGATTAATTACCAGGTTTAGGCGTCATCTTTCATTCTTCCATTCTGCGAGGACTGGGTAGAAGCATTTTTTGCATCGAATTCAATTTCTAGAGCTAATCTAGATCTAGAGATTTTTAAATGTCTGAATATTCAGATACTTCAGTTGTGGCTGTGGCAAGGTTCATGAACTATATTTCATTTGAAAATGTCTTCAAAAGGTACTGCGAGAAAACGGGACTGCTCAACTTTGGCAGGAACCTATTTTGCATTTAAATTTCTATAGTCACCCCTTAAACAAAAACTAAAATCCTTCATATAAAAAAACGAAAACCTCCCCCCCCCCCTCCACGCCTCGTTCACACCTTATACACACACCCACCCAAACACAGACACACACACACGCTCACTCCTACACACACGCATGTGCATGGGCCACTCCATTCGCAAATTATCTACAAATCTCGAGAACTGAAACTGTTTGGAGAAATAGAGTTGTTTATTTTCTTGAGCATTTGGAGAAATAGAGAGCTGGCCTAATTTTTAATATTGATTTTTTGTTGTTGTAGATCTATCAAACTTTTGGAATAATGCGGTTTTGGCCCCAATGATAACTATGGAGTGTGGGTTTTGGCTTCACTGATGATTGCTACGGGTTCTAAACGATTACTTCTCGACGCGCATGCTAATATATGATATTTGGCACTCAGCGAGCAAAAGATATCAAACCTAATTGAATTGCAAAACATCAAATTTTGGTTAAGTTCATGTGGGGCATACACCCCCCCTGAAACCCCCCGCCCATGTTTGTATAAGGTCAGGGGGGGAAAGCCCCCCTAAAACCCCCTTTGTTAAAAACATGTGAAATGCTACAGCTAATTTTTTACTGAAAAATAGCAGCGCATCTCTCGCTCTCTTTCAGATAAAACATCGATACCAAGAATTTAAGTCAGTATCGACAAAGATTGTACACTTAACAAGATAGTTCACTCTGCCAAAAAAGTGTCAGCGGAAGTCCACGCAGATGTCGCTTCAGTCTTTGTTGTTTCGAAGCTCTTTTTCATTTCTCCAGAAGAAGAATAGGAATAGCATCCCCTTGCGAATCAGTTATTCTGGTTCGCTCAGTGCAGAGTTTTGGATTTATTATAATTTAATGACCTCTCGCCTCTCGTTCTTCTAAAGCCAAAATAAACGAAGGAAACAGTCACACCTTCCACCTGAAGAGGATTTTTGTCAGTGCAACCATTTAAAAAGGCATTTATTCCGAAATTGTAATGATAAATTACAAAAACTTAATAGTTTCACTTTGATTTTTGTCCACTAAAGTAGGGTAAACTGTTTGCAAAGCGGGCGCTTTTTCCAAGAGGGCGCCACCGGATTTTGAGGACACTTTTTTAATTGGTTCAAACAGAGTGAGTGAACCATCTATACAGAATCTTTGGTGTATCGATACAGTACTCTTGGGGGGAAAATCGGAGAATGCCAAACTTTTCAGACTCAGTTAAGTTTTTACATTGTTATGAGGGGCTGTTGCACTTGACTTTTTACCAACCCCCAGTTCTTAAAAAAAATAATAACCCCCTAGCCGAAGCTTTAGAGGGAATTAATACTCCAGTTAGTTGAACTATAGTTGGTATTAATTTGCTATCACTGTGCTACTGACACTACTGTTTCACGTGTATTGTGTGACATTCATTTCATTTTTGGTAAATTTTTATCCATTTTACGCGAATCTCGACTTGATCATATTTAATGTCCGTCCCAAATGATTAGTTTTTGAGGTGTATACCATTTGCATGTTTTATATTGCACTAGGCATAAAATTGTGAAGTAGCCTAATATTTCACATTTATTTGAAATCCGGTTAAAAATAACACAGGCATGTGCATGCTCTATCTGTCACCTGTGTAGACAAGGTTTAAAGTATAGGATCTTGTTCTTCACACATGTGTAAAAGTAGTGTGGAATGAATTATAGTACTTAAGGGCTGGATTTTTCAATATTATTTGATTTAAATAGAAGCACATTGACTCAACAAACCGCCACTTTGGTGTTTGGAGGTTGAAAAGAAATAGCTGGCCAGACAGGACAAGGTGTAAAACCTTCCACAGGGGCCCTTTAACCACCCACGATTCTGAATGGTGGGTGGATAGTGGTGTTTCATTTTTTGTGACTGTTGCCAAAGTGAAATAATTGACCTACAGGGCTATCAGAAATTCTTTTGTTCTAATTTCCGAAAATAAATATGTTGAATGCCTTTGTTAGATTATTACCTTCTACAAAATTGAAAACATGCCTCTTTATCTCTTACACTCACACATTTAGGGAACAATTATAATACCGACAAACGTGGGGCTGTTTTGCCCCCTTTCATTGAAACAATTGCTTCAAATCCTCCGTACACCCCGGGGCAGTGCCACTGACTGTAGTGTCTTTAGGCCATTCCCAAAGGGGGGATATTTCTCGTTCAAGCACTGTAGAATTGTAAATGGGTTGATTCTTGTCACGCTCATAAATGTGCCTGATCTACAACAGGGAACTGCTGCTTTTTCTTTCTTAATCCTTACTATTGTCATTTTCCTCTACTTCTTTTGTATGTTTGTCACTCTCTTGTGACTTGCTATTTCCGGGGTGCCTTGATAGTCGAAGCAGACCTTGTGCTGTTGAAGCTAGAGAGATGAGCAGAATAAGTCTGATTCCCTGTAAAGACTTCTCTGTTGACACCCACCCCTTGGCGCTCATATGACCATGCGGTTGCGAGCGCCGTAAAACCCTCTACTATAATTTTTTTTTAAAATCCTCTGTGAAACTGAAAATCCCAGCAAGCTTTCGTAGTGAGGGGAATGTGAGATTTGAACATGTTCTGCTGGGAGAAGATCTCTAGTTGTATCTTGTTTACCATTTTGGTCATTTTTATTGTGGACATTTTTTTTCTTGTATTCTGTGGAAATCATCCCTCACACGTAAGCTAGGTTGTGAGGGGGGGGGGGGGGGGGGGGGAGTGTCTTGGATTTTCATTTGTTCTGAGTGAATAGTTTACATTGGGACAGAACTAAAATGAATTCAGAATATGCCTTAACTGTCATCAAGGTATATTATATCACAGACTAAATCTTTTCTCCTTTTCAGATCTCATGGTGGATTCCTCAGCGACAACTTGTTGGTGAACTTGTCAGTGCCAGCTCTTACTTTTACCCTCTAGGGGGGCAAGGACCTTTATTATACCATATACTGGTATACCTTCAGATCTCTTTTAGAGGAAATGTGTGGACAAAATGAACCTTTGAGATAAAGTATGCTTGCCCTGGCTCTTCAATTTGACTCCATGTACTCAAATGTTTTGTGTGGTTTGGGTATGCCAAACAACATTCAAGGACCACAGTAAGAAAGATTGAACGACCACAGTAAGAAAGATTGAACGACCATAGTAAGAAAGATTGAACGACCATAGTAAGAAAGATTGAACGACCATAGTAAGAGAGACAAGAAAGAAAAGTACACCTGAGAGTGGTTTTGTTGCCCTGACTTTGGGAAACTTGGATATTGCACATATATATCCCAGCAAAATGGAGGAAAGATATATGTGATGACGCTTTGTTAGCTGTTGTCTCTACTCAGCAAGCCTCTGAAATAGATACTGAATGATTTTAGTTTTTCTTCATTTGTACAGCTAAGTACAATGAATGGAACTGGACCAAAGAGGCTCCCAGGTCATATCCTGGCTCGGGGTGAGGAGCTCAGGAGACGACCCTTCCCTACCGGCCCTCCGTCCACTCAGCCAATGCATTTTTCCAATGGCGTATGTCAAGATCAGGGCGTTAGTTCAAAATTCGTCCCGATTTCTCGACCTGCTGACAGACGACTTCTTACTCACTTCAAAACCATCGACAAAGATGAATCAGAAATGTTTGAAGAATCTGACCCAGGGCCTGCCAAAATACTCGATGCTGGATGTCTTCGTGAGCAAAGTCCTGCCGGCCAAACTGCTCTCGGACACTTGTCATTGAGTGGAAAATTGAGATCCCCTCCTCTAGACTCTGGAAGGGATCTCTTCAAGTCGGGGGAGTCTGAAAGCTCGAGTGACCCCTCGTGTTTTACTGGCCCAGGTCGGGTGCTGGACAGGGAGCCCGTGTCCAGTGTCTCCTCCTTCAGCAGTTCTGATGCCAGTAAATCGTGCTCGGATCAGTCTGTCAGGACTGAGGTGGATTTTGCTGACATGGAAAAGCCAGAAGGGCAAGGGGGTGCTTTAGATTTGAACGTTACTGGCCGTGATGTTGGGCCAGCTTGTAATGGCTTCAGAAAAAACTTTGTTTCTCAGAAAATGGAGAACAGCACAAAGTGTAATGATTGTCTCGAAATGTCAGGACACTCAGCACCAGGGAGTGTGACATCTGGAAACAAAGAAAGGGACGGCATAGTGGGGCATGAACGTAGCGCTGCCGGTGAAGAGAATATTGGCAAGAGTCCTTCACCTTGTCGCGCTGCCTCTGAAGATTCTGCCTGTTCGCAGGAGGACCGCATGTTGTCTGAGAAGGGGAAACAGGCTCGTGAGCGGTACCAGAGTAGTGGTTATGGGACAGGATCAAGAGGCACTGGGGATGAGAGTCCTGGCTCCAAGAATCTCAGTGATGGCTTACAAGATTTGGTCTTCGCAGAGCCTTTTGAGGCATCTGTTGATCTGACAACTGTAGCAGATGATAAAGAGATGTCCTTGGGTCAAAGAAGTCAAGTCTATGTGGACGGTGAGAGAAGAGCCAGGCCTCTCTTGAAGGGTTTGAAAAGAGACAGTGTTATGGCGTCGCCAGAGAGCTCTGTGACATTAGGAAAGCCTAATGCAGCACGTAGTGATGAGAGCTTCGCTGTTCAACATGAGGTGTGTCATCATCAGGGTCCCTTCAGTGCTATTCAGAAACATTCAACGGAGGCGAGCCTTGCTCAGACTAGTGACAGTGACAGCTCCAGCTTTTTTATCTCTGAGAGAGAGTTGGAAGATTCGAACAGTTCTGAAAATTCTTGTCAACTTGCTACTATTGATGTTAAGGGTAGGTGGCAGTTAATATTTCTAACTTTGTTTTGTTATTAACACATACCAGCATCATTCAGAGTGATCATAAAACACTCCAGGAGTTCAAAATGAAATTCAAATAGCAAAATACAATCTTTCTTTAAGGAATTTGAAAATATATCATGTTTTTGGGGTACAGAGAAGCAATTTTGACTCAATCCGGCCTGCGCTCTCGCTCAATAAGTTTATTGACTAAAGTGCTTATATTTTCCCATACTAACAATAAAATCTGTGATCCTAAATGGGCTTATTTTGATACTTGAAACCTCTAAAGAGATATTGAGGATAACGTCATAGCCATCGCTTAACTCAGTTAATTTTCGCATTTTCACATCAACTGAAGCACTCGAAACTGCATTTTTCAAAAACGGTGAGAGATATGAAAAAGCCCATTTAGGATTACAGAAAATTCATTTTTACATAGTTAGGCCAAATATAAAAGAAATCCTCCACTTGAGTTTTAAATGAGAGTCCGGGCCGCAACCCATACCCCTTAATTTTTGTCGTTTTGAGAAAACTTGAAAAAACGTACAGATTTTGTCATAACTTTCTAACCAAAACAGATAGGAGCATGAATTGGATTGTATAAAGACAATTAATCATTTCTCAATGTACCCAATTCTTTTATGTCTAAGTTGAAGAAAAAAGTCACCCCAAAATATAGTAGGTAGTCATGCAACAGAGAGGTCAATTTAGTGATAGTATTAACTGAAAAGAAGAAATATAGGGAAATTTGTCAAAAACTTGCAACTCCAAGTTGCCAAAAGAGGAAAACACAGCCATAAATTGCAGAAGGACTTCTTTGTTCCTAATCAGTCCCTCTTCCTGGGCAGTAGAGACAGACGTCTGCCGGTCCAATTTTCTTCCTCTAAAAGATGGTTCATTTCCTGTTTTTCTAAGCTACACCCTCTATGGCAGTCTCTGCCCTCTATATTTGGGTACAGTCCCTTCTGATGCCACTGTCCATGGTTCGGGCTGAGACCTGCAATTTTAGAAACGGCATAAACGTCTGGGTGCTAAGGGCCCCCAAATTCCAGTCTGCAGTAGTGATAGCAAAAGCTGCTTCTACTCTTGGTTTGGTCACAAAGACTGTCTTAGGGCCCTTCAACCAGGTGTGAACAATGGAAACTCCCATTCTGTTTTTGTGTCACGCCAGGCACGTACTTGATCTCCATTAGCTCATCTGTGGTGCACAGGCTTCATAAATGAGGGGGTTTGAGGTGGGTAGAAAGCCTTCCCTTGTGTGATGGTGCTGTGCTTCTTTGGCTGTAATGCCTTTTGTAAAAGTACAGTATAACACAGATAGCTTGATTTCGTTGCAACTCGCCTCGGTAGTTCGAGGCGTCCGTAGTTCTAGGGATCTGTAGTTCAAAGGATATCTTTAAAAGATAAAGAAGGGAAAAAAAACCCCAGGACCGCAGGCACAGTTCTACCGATGCATGCGTGATTTTGAGTCTTCTGTGTTTGACCTGTCTGTGTAATACTGTAAACGGAGTGCTTATTGGCCCACAGGGGCATATATGATTTCCCCTAGAACATTTCTTATTTGCCCACAAAATTGCGAGTTATATCCCCTGTATTTGGTCTCCTTCCCCCCCCCCCAATCCACAAAGTCCGTCAGTCATATATTTTAAATTGAGAATGTATAATATAGTTTTCCAGTCTAATGCTAAAAATAAAAAGATGAACAATAGAGTCTAAGAAGTTACACATCTTCATCTTGTTATCCAACACAGTATACATAGAGTAAACTAAGAAATAACTCAATTATACCGTAATATATTGTTTGCCGAAAGAAGCAAGCCCACATCCGGAGAACCTAAATTCTAAATGAAATTCTGTTCGCAGACAATCAAAGTTTACTGCATAACAATAACACTGAACTACAGGAACACCGCTGACAAACAATCAAATCTGTAGAAATGTGTGCGAGATGGAATGCCTCAGGAAAACATTAACAAGAAGGGATAAAGTGAGAAAAAAAAAGAGAACAAGTTTGGACAACACCACATATGAAATACATTGAAAAAACAACGCATTAAATGGCCCATGTGGGCCAATAAGCCCCAGCTTATTTGCCCATGTGGGCCAATAAGAGCAGCCCACTGTAAAAGCACCAGTTGTTTTCACTAGTAGGCGGGCATCTGTCATGATGTGAGTCTCCATCTGTGCTGGTGCTGTGCAGCAACGTGGCCACAACTGCTTCTTACATTAGCAGTGGAAAGAGTTGAACAACCCCAGAGGTTTTGTGTAATAGGACTGGAGACATCCGATCTTCTCCTGGTTGAAAAGAATAGAAGAGAAAAAAAAAGTGGGAAAAAACCCCATAAGAATAAGGATTTAGGTGTTGTTATTATCTTCTGCAGACAGAAGCTGGTAACGCATTCAATGGCAAAATTGTAATTGCAGACTAAAAACCCATTTAACACTCTATGCAGCAGGGAGTTATTTATGCAGATGCCAAGCACAAGAATTCAGCTGATAAGAGTCCAATTTCATTTATAACAAAAAAACAAAAAGGACAAGAAGGCAGAATATATACACTCAAACCCTGCAAAACTGCCACCCTGTTTTACTAGCCCAGCTTTCCACCAGGTTTTGCCAATGCACAAAAAGGAACGCCTTTATAAACATAGGCTACTATTTGCTCCCTACCTGAAATGTAGCCTACTAATGTTAATTTTCCCCCAAAACCCTTCACTCTTGGCCACCAGAGGTGCTGCGGGCACAGTCTATACAATGCACACACTACACAGCAGCGACTCAGCAACTGTGTATGCCTAGCCTAGGACCTAGTGATAATCTCCCTTTCTCCACTGACACACTTGTCTGAGTCTGAGAGTGAGTGAATGCATGAAGCACTACGAGACTACAATACGATGGGCATTAACCCCTTCATTACACAGGGTCAGTTTGGGCTTCACCAGACAGTTGTTGATTTTGATCTCCAGGGACAAAGAGTAGCGCTAGATAAGCGGTTGGTTGCATATATATTATTTTATGATTTGACTCAGTTTATAAATTCTACTATCTCTAAAAGGAAAAAACATTTCTGAAAATATCCCCAATAATGTGACTGAATGTGAATCTGCAATTAGTTTTATGAAATTCATGTAATAAAGTAGTATGCCAAATGCAAAATAAGTTCATCATTATGGTCCTCGTGCTTCACAAGGCATGACAAGCACCGTAGATCCCAGGAGAGCTTGCGTCCTTCTCCATTAAAAAAAAATAATGAACAAACATCCATTGATCTTAGGTCACAGGGAGCCGAGAGAGACCTGCAATGTAGAACCACTACTCCATCAGGTCGGGGTATTTTGTGATAAAAACAGCGTTCCAAAGCCTCCAACATTAAAGAATGGACGGTGTGCATCCTCTGATTTGCGTGAGCAGTTGAAAAGCCTTGGAAATGCACAGACCAACAAGGTTCTTCTGACTATAGAGGAAGGCGATATCAGCAAAAAGGTAGAGAGTATCCAGGAGTTACTCAAGCTGATCTCCTGCCCCAGTAGCTCCTCTCTGCCTTTTGACGCAAGTGAGTAGCTGTTGGTAGGCTGTTCTTCCCTCTACACTTGTGAGATATATGCTCAAACTTTGAAAAGTGTATGCACTTCACACTCTCTCTCCCGCCCTCCTGCAC
>NW_004797402.1:628853-631507 GCF_000002075.1 Aplysia californica | reverse complement strand
AGAGGTGAACAACTTGTGTTTCGCGCGCTCATATGACCTTAGCAGTTGCGAGCGCCGTAAAACCTTATACTACTACTACTAGAGTTCATTTCATTGTGAATGATTTTAGTCAAAGTTCATTTCATTGTGAATGATTTTAGTCAAAGTTCGTGTAATTTTATGAATGATTTTAGTCAAAGCTTAAGTCATTGTGAATGAATTTGTGTCAAAGTTTGTGTCATTGTGAATGATTTTAGTCAAAGTTCATTTCATTGTGAATGATTTTAGTCAAAGTTCGTGTAATTTTATGAATGATTTTAGTCAAAGCTTAAGTCATTGTGAATGAATTTGTGTCAAAGTTTGTGTCATTGTGAATGATTTTAGTCAAAGTTCATTTCATTGTGAATGATTTTAGTCAAAGTTAATTTCATTGTGAATGGTTTTAGTCAAAAGTCGAGTCATTACGAATGATTGCTATATTGATGCTTTCCCTACAGGCCCGGACATGGATGTCGCCAAGCTTTTTCCGAGCGGGTGCTCGTCTGTTGGTGAGCTCTTTGCCGTACCTTGTATAGTTTGTGCAGTCAGGCAAATAGATCAGGGATGCCACTTTTCCGCTTTTTTCTGGTACTTCCGGTATTTTGATCCTGATCCGCTATCATGTTATTGAGATCGAGATAGAATCTATAGTTGGAAAAAAAAAATTTGGGTTTCAAATTGATATTCATATGTTAGCGAGACCGTGGCGTGTGGATTTTCAGCTATTTAAAAAAAAGTTGAGTGGCATCCCTGATAGATTTATTCTTTTCCAACAGTCCATTGCGTAAAAGACCAACAGCTCAAAGGCAGCTAGGTTTACAGCAGTGACAAGCTGAATAGATCTTTTAATCTGTCCCCGTAGTTTTATGCAAGCAAAAAAGCAAAATTCTGAAATTATGCAAACTGAGCCCAAAAATGAGAAATTTCATGCGATTTTGGTAATTTTAACAAAGAATGATAAAGGAAAATAATCAGAAATTATGCAAAAAAGGATCAAATTTTGTTAAGTTTTGGGGGGTGCATAAAACCACAGGGACAGTTTAATATTTTTTGAAAGGTCTTTGACTCTCTGTTCACCCGCTAGTACAGTTGTCTTCACCGTAACTCTTTGAACCCCATCAGACGCTGGGAGCGTCCAGTACTAGTCACAACTGTTTCGTTTTATTTACTGCTAGGATTTGCTTGTTTTTCGGAACTATTCCCGGACCAAGTTTTATAAAGTAATGACTAAACCTTTGTTTACGCTATTTAGAAGTTGGAGGCAAGCTTTTGGGGTTATAATGAGACATAGTGCACTAGGTTTAGGTGACTGTAGAAAAAATACTCAGGGAAACGGTGGAAAAAACATGTCTCTCGTGCTGAAACATGTGTATGTATGTGCGTTACTGGAATGAACATTAAAGAAAATACGATCGAGTCTATCTTTTTTAGGAAGAAATTTGTTTTTCAAAAACTTGTTGTGTCTTGCATGTCATACTCACATCTCATCACATCGTCCTGTCCCCGTGGTTTTATGCACCCCGCATATTTCAGCAAAATTTGATTTTTTTTCTCTCATAATTTCGGATTATTTTCCTTTGTCATTCTTTGTTATAGTTAACAGAATCGCATAATTTCTGAATTTTTCTTGCATAAAACGAGCGGGACAGATCGACATATACAAACTCATGCCTGCAAACATTTCCTGAACTGGTCATTAACGCACAGCACCCTGCATTACAATGTGGATGCTCTGGTGTCATTTGCACCTTCTTTCTTGTCTAATTTATATCTACCCCCCAGGGCAATGCTACTGACTTAATTGTCTTTAGGCCATTCCCAAAAGGGGGACATTAACATGTTCTTATGCCCAGTAGAATTGTAAATGGGCTGATTTATCAATGTCATGCTCATACTGTGCTGGAAGAACATAGGATGGGGAACTGCTGCTTTTTCTTTCCTCATCCTTACTATCGTCATTTTTCCTCTATTTCTTTTGTATGTTTGTCCCTCTCTTGTGAACTGCTATTTCTGGGGTGCTTTGATAGTCGAAGCAGACTTTGTGCTGTTGAGGCTAGAGAGGTGAGTAGAGTAAGCCTGATTCCCTTTTTGGACTTCTCTGTTGACATCTACCCCTTGGCGCTCATATGACCTTATGCAGTTGGGAGCGCTGTAAAACCTTACTGAAACTAAAATTGACGTCTGCTGCCCTTATTTCTCCTCCTTCTTTTCTCTGTATGTTACTCTCTAGTAGTGGGTGGTTGGCGGGTGCTCTAGTGTGGTTTGCTCCTTCTTTCCTATCAAACATCTATCGTTCTTATCCCCCCTTCTTCTTTTTTATGTTTGTTACTCTCTTGTAACACCAGCTCTAATCTTCTGGCGCTCATATGACCTTATGCAGTTGCGAGCGCCGTAAAACCCTTACTAAAGCTAAACTACTTCTAATCCTTGGCATTTCTATGACCTAATTGTGTTGCAAGTGCTGGAAAACTTTTTCTAAATCATAAATGAACACCTAGAATGCTCAGATCGTTAAGTGACAAAACAACCCTTGTTAAACCTAAAATAAATTACAAATCATATTACCCCCAGTGGGTCGGAGGGATATAAATAGACCCACTGCTTCGTCTGCAGAAGGTGCAACCCCTTCAAAGGCG
>NW_004797402.1:621096-624172 GCF_000002075.1 Aplysia californica | reverse complement strand
AAACCTGTCAATTCTTTGCCATATCGACAGACCGAAGGGCTAGAACCCAAATGGCCGCTGGATCGGAAAAGTAAAGTAAAGTAAAGTGTGTGTGGGTGGGTGCGTGCGTGCGTGAGTATTGTTTGCAGGCGTATTTAATACTATGTGCCTATAAAATTGATTTGTAATTCCATAATATGTTTCATGTTAAGCGCATAGAGCATTGCATATAAGTCAATATGTACTGTATAAATGCAATCCATTATTATTATTATTATTATTATATCCACTGGTCTCTGTTACTTGTTTATCGTCAGGCTATCCAGCGGGTCTGTACACTCTGAATATGAACATTTCCGGCAAACTGAATCGGACGAAGCGCTGTGAGGACATCGTGTGTGTCGATAAGTCGTGCCAGGAGGTAAGCGGCCCACATCACTCTCTCACAGGTAGTGAGTGGTTGGCGGATGCTCTGGTGTGATGGTGTGCTTCTTCTTTCCTATCAAACGTCAATTGTCTTTATCTCCCCTCCTTCTTTTTTGTGTTTGTTACTCTCTTGTAACACCTCTAATCTTCGGCACACTTAAATGACCTTATTGTGTTGCAAGTGCCGTAAAGCACCTACTAAAACTATAAAAACTCTCACAGATGCTCTCTGGGAGTTGATGAGTTGTGTGTGCTGCTATAGCGTGTTCACTTTCGTCTGTCCACTTAAAAAAAATTCTAGCTCATTTATTAATTTGTGCGTGTGTTCCTGGAGAGAGGTACCAGAAGTCGCCACAGACTGTTTTGAGCTGCGGGATGATAATGACAGAAATTCACTTTTTAAAAATAAAAATGTGTTTCCATTAAAAAATGATAGTTTCACCATTTTTTTAACAATGTGTTAAAAGGGTTTACATTGATTTAACTTTTTAATATTTTATTTTGAATTATTTTTAGGGTAGGATATTCAAAACAAATTAAAGAAACCTGCTTTTAAAAGGTGTTAAAATATATTTTTAAAGCCCGTTTTCTCTTCCCTGCTATGTTGTACCATTGAATCGTAATCATCATATTGATATCAGCTGAATGCCATATTTAAAATGAATTTTCCATGTATAAATACATTTGAAAATTTGAATCATCGTTTTTTTCAAGCTTGTATGTGTTCTAAACTTAAAAGCTAATTTTCTCAAGATTATATCTTTATACCCTACCTTGCGAAATGTGCAATATCTAAAAAACTACTTGAGATGTCTCCAAAAAGTAAACAAAGGCTGTGTTCAGTAGTAAATTTCCTACAAGGTACAACCCTTAACTCATAATGTCAAAATCCAACTTTTGGTACCTTTTATTCAGGCACACACACATTTTTATCAATGCCCTGGAAATTTTACATGGCAGTTCTGCTGGTCAGAGACCAAACCTGGGTTGTTGGCGGGTCGTCCTTATCTCCCCTCCTTCTTTTTTATGTTTGTTGCTCTCTTGTAACACCTCTAATCTTCTGGCCCTCATATGACCTTATGCAGTTGCGAGCGCCGTAAAACTTCTACTAAAACAAACAAGAGACCAAACGAAAATATTATAAAAAAGATCTTGATCCAGTAATTAAAAAGTTTTTCTATTTGGGCCCTATATTAAAAACCACTCTTTGGATACACACACACAATCACTGAAATAAATGACTTACGGTAACCATGCCATCAAATTGCTCATTTTGAGACAGTGACTCCACCCTGCCCCCACATATCAGTGTAAGCTTGTTGATTTCATCCCACAGCTGTCTAGATGTCTCCAAGTGAGTCTGGAAAAGCACTCACCCTGTCTCTTGATTTATGTTTCATTGGTGGTGTAGAAGTATGGTCTTGTGTAAACTGTGTAAACTTTGAAATGTTTCAGGTGTATCTTTTAAATCCCCCCTTTTTCTTACCTGCTTTAGGTTAACATCAAAGAAAATGTGTCAAAACCTCAGTTTCAAGTGACATTTATGAGTGGGCTTTTGTATTCTGTTGGTCATCCAATTTTGACCCGTATGCAAAGATCTGAGAAGATTGAACAGAACAATTTCATTTTATTCTTGTTTCTTCTCGGTCAGATGCAAGTGAACAGTTAGCTCAGTTGGCATCATACTGGGTTATTGTGCGACCGGCCCATGTTTGAACCATCATTACCCAGCAGGGCGGTGCCACTGACTGAAGTGTCTTTAGGCCATTCCCAAAGGGGGGACATTTCTCGTTCTAATACACAGTAGAATTGTAAATGGGCTGATCCAACAATGTCATGCTCATAACTGTGTCTGAACTACAACAGGGAACTGCTACTTTTTCTTTCCTAATCCTTAATCCTTACTATCGTCATTTTCCTCTACTTCTTTTGTATGTTTGTCACTCTCTTGTGACCCACTATTTCCGGGGTGCCTTGATAGTCGAAGCAGACTTTGTGCTGTTGAAGCTAGAGAGGTGAGCAGAGTAAGCCTGATTCCCTGTAAGGACTTCTCTGTCGACATCCACCCCTTGGCGCTCATATGACCTAATGCAGTTGTTAGCGCCGTAAAATCTACTAAAACTTTAAAAAAAAAAAGAAAAAGAAGGCTGATAAAGACTAGGCATAGATGGGAGAGGGAGGCTTATTATCATAATAATTGTTTTGCTAATTAGGCTGATCAGGACATGGGATCTGTCAGAAGCCAGGCACTTTCCATTTTTTAAAATTCATAAACTGCACGGACACAGAACTCGTTTTACTCTTTCTATTTGTGGTCAGATCAAAGGTCGCCTAAAAGTCCTCGAGAACCCGCACTTGGGGCAGTTGGACGAGGAGCAGAAAGACTTGCTTCTGTCTATGTACGACCACTGCTTGGAGTGCGGAGAGCTCAAATGTCCTTTCTACTGGTGCAAGAGAGTTCCCTCCAGGTGGGAAGCTTTGAGTAGAAATATTGCTTCAGTCTTGTTCTGAGAGTGAGAGAGAGGAAAGTTAGTACTGTAAGACAGCAGTATGATGAATTGCTTCAGTCTTGTTCTGAGAGTGAGAGAGAGGAAAGTTAGTACTGTAAGACAGCAGTATGATGAATTGCTTCAGTCTTGTTCTGAGAGTGAGAGAGAGGAAAGTTAGTACT
>NW_004797402.1:617192-619402 GCF_000002075.1 Aplysia californica | reverse complement strand
AAAACGTTCTTCCAAAATTTATTTAAAAACTTGCTAGTTTCACTTTGATTTTTTAAACTCAAGTAGGGTAACTCTGTTCGCAAAGGGTGCGCATTTGTGAAGAGGGCACCGCCGAATTTGGGGGACACTTTTTTAATTGGCTCAAAGAGAGAAGTGGCCCCTCTTGTTATGTCGACTCTTTGCTTCAGTCTTGTTGTGAAAGTGAGAGAAAGGAAGGTAAGTGCTGTTGCTTTAGGGTTTGCTGCCATTGTTGTAATTCAGAAGGCAAAAGTAAAAACTCTGTTTCTTGATGAAGAAGGTTGATTTATTGAACATAAAAGAAAATGACATGAGGTCTGTCCTCTCTGGCTTCACTGACAAGACTGAATCATAATGAGCATGAGCACGTGTGGTTAAAACAGGAAGGAGGAGTGAGTAAAGATCACTAAGATCAGACAATCTTTGGTGTGAGGGTAGATAAAATAAAAGTACAATTACAGGGATATAATTCAAATTAATCATGGTAATA
Organism: Aplysia californica; assembly: GCF_000002075.1. Classification (NCBI taxonomy): domain Eukaryota; kingdom Metazoa; phylum Mollusca; class Gastropoda; order Aplysiida; family Aplysiidae; genus Aplysia; species Aplysia californica. The sequence goes on along the minus strand of NW_004797402.1, from coordinate 618,894 downwards.
TAGGGACCAACAATCCAGGATTTATTGTTGCCCTTCTATATATTGATAATAAGCAATCTAATAGACGAACAAGTGCTGTGTGACTGACATCAGAATCTCGTCATGTCTTTACTACTGCTTCGCCTGAACACTGCTCTTGATTACTAGCATGTTTAGTTCGTCTTTGTCTTTGAACTGTAGAATGATTACAGTGATACAGTTTTTCCTTTTTTTACCCCCTTCTTTTGGAAAAGTTATTTTCACTGAAATCAAGTGGGTGGTTTGCTCCTTCTCTCCTACCAAACATTGATTGTCCTGATCTCTCCTTTCTTTTGTGTTTGTTACTCTTTTGTAACACCTCTAATCTTCAGCACTTATATGACCTTCTTTTGTTGCAAGTGGCGTAAAACTCTTACTAAAACTAAAAAACTGAAATCAATTTTCAAAATCAAGAACAGTAAGTGTTGTATATTCTTACCTTGTTTTGTCCTTTTCTGTTTTACCCTCGTGTTAGTTGATTCTATTAATTGTCTTGTGGTTTACAAATTCAACTTTTGTAAATTTTCTGTTGTTTCCACAAAATTTCAGTGGTATTCATGCTTGTTATTGCTAATTGTTGCCAGATTTAGGGGGACATTGACATGTTCTTAGGCACAGTAGAATTGTAAATGGGCTGATTTATCAATGTCATGCTCATACTGTGCCGGAACAACACTGGGGGAAATGCTTCTTTTTTTTTTCGTATCCCTATTATCGTCATTTTTCTTCTACTTCTATTGTATGTTTGTCACTCTCTTGTGAACTGCTATTTCTGGGGTGCCTTGATAGTCAAAGCAGACTTTGTGTCCTCTTGAGGCTAGAGAGGTGAGCAGAGTAAGCCTGATTCCCCGTTTGGACTTCTCTGTTGACATCCACCCCTTGGCGCTCATATGACTTTTTGCCGTTGCGAGCGCCGCAAAACCTTACTAACAAAAAAAACAAAAAACCCCCCAAGATTTTGTATGAACTTTTTTCCCCTTTCATTCTCGGCTTATTTTTCCAGCGTTAGTTCTGACGACAACGAGGCCACAAGGCTGCTGTTTGTGAAGGAGTGTGTGGAGGGTTTCGTCGACTGGTCCGCCCTGCCTACCTCTGCCGGCCCGCAATTCATCAAGGTCAGAGTGTGGGTGGTTGGCGGGTGCTCTGGTGTGGTTTGCTTCTTCTTTCCTATCAAACATCTATCGTCCTTATCTCCCCTTCATCTTTTTTATGTTTGTTACTCTCTTGTAACACCTCTAATCTTCTGTCGCTTATATGACCTTATGCAGTTGCGAGCGCTGTAAAACTTTTACTAAAACTAAAAGATCAGAGTCCAGAATTCATTGACAATGACAATGAAAATCTTGATTCATCTGGCAGGGAGACATCACAGTGCTCCTAAAATAAATTTGTTTCCGCCTTTTTTTTTTGCGGCACACTTTTTTTGTGGACGGTTGGTGGGTGCTCTGGTGTGGTTTGCTCCTTCTTGTCTATAAAATAGATATTGTCTCCTCCTTGTTTTTGTGTCTGTTACGCTCTTGTAACACCTCCAATCTTCGGCAGTTATATGACCTTATTGTGTTGCTAGTGCCGTAAAACTCTTACTAAAACTAAGGTTAGATTCCAGAATTCATTCACAGTGCTCCTATGAAAAATTTGTTTTTAGTTTTAGTATGCCATTGTTGGTTTCTGCTTTGTCCCCCCC
>NW_004797402.1:567466-615978 GCF_000002075.1 Aplysia californica | reverse complement strand
TCCCCAGCCTATCGGCTTACTGAACGACGGAAACCTGTGGTACACCTCTCTGGTAATAAATATATTCTCTCTCCCGTCTCATTCTTATTAAGAATAATAATATAATAATAAATGAATTTATAACGCGCCAGAATCCACAAAAAAGTTCTCGCTTACAACACACGCACGCACGCACGCACGCACGCGCGCACGCACGCACACACACACACACACACACACACACACACACACACACACACCCCCCACAAAAGCTCTAAAGCTTGATACCACTACGACATGCATAAATGAACAAAAACAACAAAAACAAACAGAGATTGCAAGAAATTATAGAAAAAGAGCTTGGTCAAAAGTTTATGAAGAAAATTTTTTAATATAGCCTCAGTTATTGTGTGAAAATAATTATGATTAAGTTGAGTAAAATAGATACAAACTGCTGCGCGAAGTATGGGTGACAGTGATTTGTCTGTCAAAGAGATATTTGAGGATAAATTGCGCCATGAATTTTGGACCGCACTATAGGTTTAATTTCTAGTGTGTGCTTATTTAAATAGTGTGTAAATAGTAAAATGTAACTTGACGGAAGTAAGTTTCCTTTTCACCAGAACAGGGTTCAGTATCTTTGGTAGGTTGAAAGACTTTTTGTTTCTCGTAGAACTGGGACTGGGTAGCTCGTGTAGATTCATTTTATGATATGCTCATAACTGTGCCTGAACTACAACAGGGAACTGCTGCTTTTTCTTTCCTAATCCGTACTATCGTCATTTTCCTCTACTTTTTTGTATGTTTGTCACACTCTTGTGACTCGCTCTTTCCGGGGTGCATTGATAGTCGAAGCAGACTTTGTGCTGTTGAAGCTAGAGAGGTGAGCAGTCTAAGTCTGATTCCCTGTAAGGACTTCTCTGTTGACATCCACCCCTTGGGGCTCGTATGGCCTCATGCAGTTGCGAGCGCCGTAAAACTTCTACTAAAACACAAAAACAAGCAGACTCATTTTATCGATTCTTTTTCTTTTCCCGCCATCAACAGGTCCCGTTAGGAGAAAAAGAAACGTTAGACTGGCAGCTGAAGCTGTACTCCAAGCTGCGAGACTTGAGGCATGACAACTTTGTCAAGTTGCTGTGGGTGGCCTCCATGGAGAACTCCGAGGACTCTGATGATCTGGGAATTCTTGTGTGCTCCAGATTTGTTGTGGGTGAGTCACCGCTAGAGTTCATCTACATTGCTTTTTTTTTTTTTCTTTTCCAGTAGGGTTATGTAGGAGGGCTCAGGCGGTCAGAGTTCATCGGGTTAAGAGTGTCCAGGAAAGAAGGTAAAAAAATTAGCTGAAAGATCCTTCGTGGGTGGTTGGCGAGTGCTCTGGTGTGATTTGCTTCTTCTTTCCGATCAAACATCTATCGTCCTTATCTCCCCTTCTTCTTTTTTATGTTTGTTACTCTCTTGTAACACCTCTAATCTTCTGGCGCTCATATCACCTTATGCGGTTGCGAGCGCCATAAAACCTCTACTAAAACTAAAACTAAAGATCCTTCGCCCATCTTGCTCCATCCACTTTGAACATCCTCTCGTAACTCCTGAAACATGACTTAGGGGTCTAATTTTAAGACGTATTTTAAGACACATAATTTGATGAAATTTTAAAATCAGTAGCTTCATTTTCAGTACAATATTCTGTAAGTGACTGTGTATCTATTCATTGTATTTTTTGTCAACCTCAGATCGCAATGTGTATGTTAGACTATGTATTTACCCCCCCGGGGCAGGGCCACTGACTGAAGTGTCTTTAGGCCATTCCCAAAGGGGGGACATTTCTCGTTCAAGCATAGTAGAATTGTAAATGGGCTGACTCATGTCACGCTCATAACTATGTCTGATCTACAACAGGGAACTGCTGCTTTTTCTTTCGTGATCCTTACTATTGTCATTTTCCTCTACTTCTTTTGAATGTTTATCACTCTCTTGTGACCTGCTATTTCCGGGGTGCCTTGATAGTCGAAGCAGACCTTGTGCTGTTGAAACTAGAGAGGTGAGCAGTCTAAGTCTGATTCCCTGTAAGGACTTCTCTGTTGACTTCCACCCCTTGGCGCTCATATGACCTTATGCAGTTGTGAGCGCTGTAAAACCCTCTACTATAAAAAATAAAGACTGTATTTATATGGTTCACTATAATGATGTGTATGCATGCGTAAGTGATGATCGAGAAGATGTGTGTGTGTATGTGTGTGTGTGTGTGTGTGTGTGTGTCTGTGTGTGTAAGTGCGTGTGTGTGTGTGTGTGTGTGTGTGTGTGTGTGTGTGTGTGTGAGTGTGAGTGTGTGAGCACTTGTGCATGAGTAAATGTATGTGTGTGTTTGTGTGTATGTTTTCTGGGTGTGCATATATGAACAAATATGAATTTTTTCACAGTTATTGTCTTTGTACTTGGATTTGTGTAAAGTGCCCAGTGCTATGGACACACAGGAGGAGGTGCTGTAGAAATGATCAAAATTGTCATTATTGTGATTATGATAGGTAGCAGGGAAAAAAAAAAGTGTTTGAGACTTGGTAGATTTTTCAGATTTAATGTAAGTTCAGCGCTTTGCCCTGTAAAGGGCTTCGTCAGGAACATGTAAAAAAAAGTAATGGAAAATCTATTGACTACAAGCTATAGCAACAAAAGTGCGCGCATACACGTCATAATGTCAAAAGGTGCGATAAAAACAGATTGGGAAGACCAGAGAAAATTGAAGGCTAAGGCAAGAAGTGGTATGAACATAAAATAGTATGTACGTCAAATCATATATTTATATAACCATATGATTATTATTATTATCCTTATTAATATTATTTTTATTACTATTATTTTTATTTTTAATAATATTATGATTATTAGTTTTTATTTATAAAAAAATTATTATTAATATTATTATTTTAAAATATTTATTATTATTATTATTATTATTATTATTATTATTATTATTATTATTATTGCGGGTTGCTATTATTATTATAATATTATTTATTTATTGAACATTTTAAAAATATTATTATTATCATTATATTATTATTATTTATTAAATTTTTGAAAATATTATTATTATTTTTAAAAAAAATTATTATTTTTATTATTATTATTATTAATATTTTTATATTATTATTATCATTATTGTTATTACTATTATCATTGTTATAATGTTATTTATTTATTAAATTTCTAAAAATATTATTATTATTTTAAAATTATCATATTTATTATTATTATTTTTATTATTGTTATTATTATTATTATTATCAATAATATTCTTCTTCCAGGCCAGTCCTTGCATGAGTACGTCCAGTCTGAACCGTTCAGCGTGAGGAGTGCCACGTCGGTGCTGTTGCAGCTCAGCTCTGCCGCGCAGCACCTCCACACTCTGGGGATCGTCTACCTCAACTGGACCAGTAAGTGGTGGGACCGTTGGGTGGTCGGCGGGCGCTCTCGGGTGTCAAACAACTAGCGCTCGTATGACCTTATGCAGTTGCGAGCGCCGTAAAACCTCCACTAAAACTAAACTGTCCTTAACAGCTATCCTTGTGGATGGTTGGCGGGTGCTCTGGTGTTGTTTGCTCCTTTCTTTCCTATCAAACAAATATCGTCCTTATATCTCCTCCTTCTTTCTTTGTGTATGTTGCTCTCCTATAACACCTTTTGTCTTCGGCACTTATTTGACTTTATTGTGTTGCCAGTGCCGTAAAACTCTCACGAAAACTAAAACAACTATTGTCCTTAACATCTATCGTCCTTATGATATCTCCTCCTTCTTTTTTGTGTTTGTTGCTCTCTTGTAATATGTCTTGTTTAAATGGATGAATATGGTGTTGATCACAAAACTCAAAATGATCAACACCATATTCATCCCAACACTCACCTATCAATTCCAAACATGGACCACAAACAAGACATTAGAGCAAAGAATTACAACATGTGAAATGCGATGCCTTAGAAAAGCAGTAAACAGGACCAGGCGAGACAAAATTAGAAACTCTGTAATCCGAGAAATGGTTGGCACAAATGATGTCATGCTTCACATCCAACACCAAAGAATCAAATGGTTCGGACATCTCCTACGATTACCAACACACCATCCAGCACAACGTGCCTACATCCAAAAATTGGATGGTAACAAGGCTAGAGGGTGACCGCGAAAGACCTGGATAGATGGAGTCAGGGAAACATTAACCACCCACGGCATCCTCCCTGACCCAAGCTCTCCGGCTGGCGACAGAGAGACGTCTCTTTCTTCCCGCGACACCCAAAAGGGTATAAGTGGCGTATAAAAGTAAAAGTAAAGTAAAGCTCTCTTGTGACACCTTTTGTCTTTGGCACTTATACGACCTAATTAAGTTGCTAGTGCCGTGAAACTCCTTCTACAGGGATGCTGTTATGCCGTTATTTCCGTTTTCCCCCCGTTATTTTGGGCGTCGTCCGTTAGGAACTTTGTTTTATTGGTGAACTGATATGATGTTGTTTTGTTACATGTATTATTTTGTCGCATGCTAAATTGCCTAAATCTAGTCTACCCCCCGGGGCGGTGCCACTGACTGAAGTGTCTTTAGGCCATTCCCAAAGGGGGGACATTTCTCATTCTAATGCACAGTACAATTGTAAATGGGCTGATCCAACAATGTCATGCTCATAACTGTGCCTGAACTACAACAGGGAACTGCTGCTTTTTCTTTCCTAATCTTTGCTATCATCAATTTCCTCTACTTCTTTTGTATGTTTGTCACACTCTTGTGACCCGCTATTTCCGGGGTGCATTGATAGTCGAAGCTGATTTTATGCTGTTGAAGCTAGAGAGGTGAGCAGAGTAAGTCTGATTCCCTGTAAGGACTTTTCTCTCTACATCCACCCCTTGGTGCTCATATGACCTTATGCAAGTAGCGAACGCCGTAAAACCTCTACTACAATAATAAATCTAGTCTCGAAAAAAATGTTCAGTTATTTTTACAAAAATCCAGTGGCTTCCCTGTTTCTAAAACTAAACCATGTGAGACTGTTATTATGGAAGCAGCTCTCTTGTCCCAAGGCAGAAGGACATATAAGATAAGATAAGATAAGATAATACTTTATTATCCCAGAGGGACATTTTTCTGGGCTGTACAGGACCGTAAAAACACATGCAGGTATACATAAAAATGTTAATTATGTATTACTCTCGTTAGAAGTCACTAAGAAAAGAGAAGTAAAGCTGACAAAAGGTACACATCACATCAGATGAGTCGTCCAACCACACGCAGGAATTTATGTACAACACCTTTAGACTTATATAGGTGGGTGGTTGGTGGGTGGTCTGCTGCGGTTTGCTCTTTCTTTCCTATAAAAAAATCTGTCATCTCTATCTCCCCTCCTTCTTTTTTCTGTTTGTTACTCTCTTTTAACACCTCTAATCTTCAGCACTTATATGACCTTATTGTGTTCCAAGTGCCGCAAGACTCTTACTAAAACGAAAGAATTATATAGTCCGGACTTGCACTTCTCGGGACCAGTACCGGTCCCGGCGAGAAGTAGGTCAGCTTCCCGACCTTTGTGCTCGGGAAGAAAAAAATGGTTCCCGCTAGTGCTGGGCGGCAAGGTTCCCGGTTATTGAAAGCTTGGAATCGTAGGAATCGACTCCGAACCCTATTACTTACTTTCCAATTATGGGATTTCTTTCTGTGGTTACCTGGTAGCTCTGAACATCTTCAGGATTTAGGATAACCTTGATTTCGGAACGCTATGAAGCATCAATTTTTATTTTTTCCAAAATAAATTCTAAGAATATAAAAAAAAAGATTTCACTGATTAAAGTAACAGGCAAGGGCTTGTTTACGTAAAAAGGAGTCGGAACTTCTCTTTCGTAGCATTAGTCTTGGGAATCGGTTCACGACTAGATTCTTCGCCCAGCTCTAGTTCCCGCCCTTCTCTAGTTCTGTGGTCTGCTGGTGTAATGAATACACTTGTAAAGGTCATAGAGCTTGCTCCTGAGCGGGGATATGTACTATACAAATGCTTTTTGTTATTGTTATTATTATTTTATTATGTTTATTATTATCATCTTTATTATTATTGGTATTGTTATTATTATTTTTATTATTAATATAATAATTATAATTCTTCTTCTTCTTCTTCTTCTTCTCCTCCTCCTCCTCCTCCTCCTCCTCCTCCTCCTCCTCCTCCTCTTTTTCTTCTTCTTCTTCATCTTCTTCTCATTATTATAATTATTATTATTATGATTATGATTATTTTTGTTTTGTTTTGTTTATTATTATTATTAGTATTGTTATTAGTATTGTTATTGTTATTATTATGATGATGTTACCAAAGTAATGGCTGTGTGGTCCCCTCCAGGTTCCAACGTGCTGCTGTCAGAGACGACCCAGAGCCGGGTGTTACTCACCAACTTCTCCGCCTCGGTGCTCATGGAGGAGGAAGTGGACCTTGGTTATCTCCCCTGTGTCCTGCCCAAGCATCTGTCTCCCCCTGAGGTGAGCCCGATTTATGCCTGTTGGCAACTTAACCGAAGATAGTGGAACTAAAATAAAAGAAGCAACAGAAATGTGGTTTCTTAGGAGACTCTTGGAGAATTTCATGGAGGGACCCCCCCCCCCCCCCCCACACACACACACACACGCACACACACACACACACACACCAGGGCAGTGCTACTGACTGAAGTGTCTTTAGGCTATTCCTTAAAGGGGGGGATAGTAACATGTTCTTAAGCATGGTAGAATTGTAAAGGAGCTGATTTATCAATGTCATGCTCATACTGTGCCGGAACAACATAGGGGGTACTGCTGCTTTTACTTTCCTCATCCTTACTACCGTCATTTTTCCTGTACTTCTTTTGTATGTTGGTCACTCTCTTGTGAACTGCTATTTCCGGGGTGCCTTGATAGTCGAAGCAGACTTTGTGCTGTTGAGGCTAGAGAGGTGAGCAGAGTAAGTCTGATTCCCCGTTTGGACTTTTCTGTTGACATTCCCCCCTTGGTGCTCATATGACCTTATGCAGTTGTGAGCGCCGTAAAACCTTACTAAAACTAAACCAATAAAGGTGATGGGGAAACACCTGGATAAAATAATTGTTTTTGAGAGCGTCTGAGCGGAGAAATGAATGGAGAGCCATGATTGCCGATGTCTGTCTGAGATCTGGCACTGTATGATGGTGATGAGTATGTCCTTGAATGTGGCAATGTGCTTCTGTTTACGTCTTTCAGCTCCTGTCTGGATGTACTTTTCTTTACTCAAACAAAATGACCATGAATACATAGCTGCCCACTGTCCCAGGCCATCCGTATTTTGAACGGATTTTCTTGAAAAATCGCTGTTGTACCGTAAAAATACGGATTTTCACCGATGGTCCCGGAAAATAAAAACTTGGCAAGCATACTTCTAAAACAGAATAATTAGCCTTCTGTTGCTCAGGAAAATTACGAAAATTCGGGAGATTCCCGAAAAATTTGGGAGAGTTGGCAGTTTCGACAAAGTCAGCTGATACGCATGCGCGGCGCTCGGCTTCTTCATTCGTTGGAAAAGATGGTGTCAAAATGTCCGGCGATGAGTTCTAAGTCCGACTCTGGACCAAGTAAAGCAAAGAAACCGAAAAGGCAGCAAGTTTTTCTTGACAAATACAAGGTGTCCCTGATAATTACTCAATGTCCCTGATTTTGAGCAAGGCTGTCCCTGATAGCCACAGAGAGGGGTGGGCAGCTATGTGAATATATGGCAATGTGTTTCTCTTTACACAAACAAAATGTCCATGAATGTCATGATCTGCTTCTGTTTACATCTTTCAACTCCTGTCTCTATGTGTTTCTCTTTACTCAAACAAAACGACCATAAATATGGCAATGTGTTTCTCTTTACTCAAACAAAACGACCATAAATATGGCAATGTGTTTCTCTTTACGTCTTTCAGCTCCTGTCTGTATGTGCTTCTCTTTACTCAAACAAAACGACCATGAATGTCTTGATGTGCTTCTGTTCACGTCTTTCAGCTTCTGTCTGTATGTGTTTCTCTTTACTCAAACAAAACGACCATGAATGTCTTGATGTGCATCTGTTCACGTATTTCAGCTTCTGTCTGTATGTGTTTCTCTTTACTCAAACAAAACGACCATGAATGTCTTGATGTGCTTCTGTTCACGTCTTTCAGCTTCTGTCTGGGGACGCGACAATGAGCGAGCGGAGTGACATGTGGGGCCTGGCGTGTCTCCTGATGGAGCTGCTCGTTGGCAAACCCGTGTGGCACCACTGCAGACACGAGGAGCCGCACATCCTGGAGCAGGAGGTCGGGGATCAGGGGTCGGGGGTCAGGGGTCGGGGGTCATTGTTGTGAGTGGGTGGTTGGTGGGTGCTCTGGTGTGGTTTTCTCCTTCTTTCCTATCGAACATCTATCGTCCTTACCTCCCCTCCTTCTTTTTTGTGTTTTTTTACTTCCTTGTGACACCTCTAATCTTCGGCGCTTATATGACCGTATTGTGTTGAATGTGTCGCAAAACTCTTACTGGAACAGAATGAAGAAATCTAAAAAAACAGAGCGTTCAAAGTTTCTGTCAGGAAATACGCACTACAAAGAGCAGAGACCTGAGCGTGGTATGCGCCAGGGTCCTTACCTGAAGTGATCTTATTTCTTTTGGAATGCAGTACGCGACCTCAGTGCTTTCTGTGGGTGGTTGGCGGGTGTTCTGGTGTGGTCTGCTCCTTCTTTCCTATTAAACATCTATCGTCCTTATCTCCCCTTCTTTTTTGTTTGTTACTCTCTTGTAACACCTCTAATCTTCTGGCGCTTATATGACCTTATGCAGTTGCGAGCGCGGTAAAACCTCTACTAAAAACTAAAACTCGGTGCTTTCTTGTCGTATCTCCATTTTTTTTAAACAATGAAAATGTGACTTCTTCTTTAGCTCACTCTTTGTTATGAACTGTTTTCACTGTTGTTAAAAATGGAGATAAGACAAGGAAGCTCTGAGGTCACGAGTAGTCGAGCTAGAGGAATGATAAAGAAGGCGACACTGAGATGGCTACAATATGCAGATTTACGGTCTTTTCTCCCAACAAAAATCATCTTATCTGGCTTTGGGACTCTGGCTTATGTAAGGCAGTGTGGTGAAATCAGGCGCTCGTCAAAATAATGAAATCAAAGAAATTGGTATTTTTTGGGCCAATGGGCAGTTTTTTTCTAATTTTCTTTTTTTGGCTCAACGCCTTTTATGTCCATTTAAAAACATATTTTTGTGTGAAATTTACTTGAAAACATGGATTAAAAGCGCAAAAAATGTAAATTTTTAATTTACAATGACTCAGAGGCCAAGAAAGTTATCAAACTTTGGCGGCCATTTTCTCGCTAATTTTTCCTCTGAAACCAGGCGACCCTGACCTCCTGCAATCGCAAATATTTCGACTTCTATTCACCATAGGTGGATATTTTTTTTCTCAAAAGGAAGTCAATTGAACAGGCTTTAAGATGATACCAATAACACCATGTACCCGAAAATTGACGAGTGCCTGATTCCACCACGTCGAGACACGTGTACCTTATTACACTCGCAAAAAACAATATGCGCTTACCTGTCTGACTGTTCTCTACATATTTTTTTGGGGGGGATACAGGTAATATTTTAAGAGTTGTTTTATTTTAAATGAGTAAACATAACTCAGAGAGAGTTCAGTTAATCCATGTATATTAAACCAGATGGATTATGCAAAAAATATTCTCTGTGATACTATTATATAATAATTCATCCATTTATTCATTCATAAATAATAAATGGTTTTCTGAGCATGCTTTATGGGTCATAAACTAAAATTGGGCTGTGGGAAACACTTGAAAGGCATTGAACGATATGAAACCTGCTTTGGGAAACAAGTTCCTTGAATATTTTCAGATGCGGGAATTTAAGGCTCCGATGATTCCAGTTGGCATTCCCAAGTTGGTTGTCCCTGTCTTTGAGGCTTGCTGGAAGGTGAGACTGGGGCTCTCTTGTCAATTTTGCTCACTTTCTCCGACGAATACACACCTAACAATTACTGTCCTGTACTCTCCTACAAATACCCATCCATGGTACAAATACTTTCCTTACAAATACAATCCATTCTTCAAATACTTTCCTTACAAATACAATCCATAGTACAAATACTTTCCTTACAAATACAATCCATAGTACAAATACTTTCCTTACAAATACAATCCATAGTACAAATACTTTCCTTACAAATACAATCCATGGTGCAAATACTTTCCTTACAAATACAATCCATAGTACATATACTTTCCTTACAAATACAATCCATAGTACATATATTTTCCTTACAAATACAATCCATAGTACTTATACTTTCCTTACAAATACAATCCATAGTACAAATACTTTCCTTACAAATACAATCCATAGTACAAATACTTTACTTACAAATACAATCCATAGTACAAATACTTTCCTTACAAATACAATCCATAGTACATATACTTTCCTTACAAATACAATCCATTCTTCAAATACTTTCCTTACAAATACAATCCATTCTTCAAATACTTTCCTTACAAATACAATCCATTCTTCAAATACTTTCCTTACAAATACAATCCATAGTACAAATACTTTCCTTACAAATACAATCCATGGTTCAAATACTTTCCTTACAAATACTATCCATAGTACAAATACTTTCCTTACAAATACAATCCATGGTACAAATACTTTACTTACTAATTTAATCCATGGTACGAAGACTTTTCCTACAAATACCAATCCTGGTACTGTTCTAGGTTTTGCTGAGGCAATAATACACATATATTTGTAAACTACATAGAGTGTGGATATATGTGTTTTTAAATGAAAGTATTATTATCATCATCATCATCGTTATTATTATAATTATTATTATTTCTATTATTATCATCATTTGACACTAACCCACTTGCTACCACAGACATCGTTATCTTTACAGACAGCCTTTCAACACTAGAGACACTTGAGAGTGGGACTGATGTGAACAAAGATATATTGCACTTTGATAATAATAATAATGATAAATGACATTTATATAGCGCTCGACACAGATTAAAGTACACAGGCTCTGAGTCTGAGCGCTTAACAGTACTATACAATGTACAACATTTGGAGTCTACATAACTTGATAAGTAGGCACCACGTCAGAGTAGTCCTACAATGGATTCCTGCCCACACTGGGATACCGGGAAATGAAAGAGCTGATGCTCTTGCAAAGAAAGGAGCTAGCCTCCCTCAGCCTGAAATTCCTACGAATTACACCACCTGCTGCCAAATGATCAAGTCAAACCTCAAGGAAGACTGGATGAATGATTGGGCCACAGGTACGACAGGAAGGAGGATGTATGGCCACATGAATAAACCACTGGTCAAAGATCCAATCAATGAGTTGAAGAGGGGAGATCAATCCATAATCTTCCAACTTGGAACACAACATGTACCCCTCAACCAACATCTCAACCGAATTGGAGTAAAGCTGTCTGCTGCCTGCCCACTATGTGACTACCCCTCAGAGACAGTGGAACATCATCTGTTCTTCTGTAGAAAACTAACTGATTTAAGGGGATGTTTTCTTCCCAAGCTACCCCACACATCTAATTGCCTCTACTCCTCAAGACAACAATTAGAACAGACATGCAGCTATTACCGAATGGCATCATGCAGAAGAGTTAACGCTCAGATGCTATTGGATCGCTAACAACAACAACAACATCATCATCATCAGCAATATCCTCACCTTCAGCGTTATAATAATTATTATTATTTTTGTTTTTTGTCATACTGTTCTGACGTCTTACTTTTGTGTTTTTGTCATTGTATCCTCAGACATTACTTCTGTGATTTTGTCTCTTTGGTCTAGACACCAAAGGCTCTTAATGTCTTGTAAAAGATTAAATAAAGAAGGACAAAGATAGCACTTTGTAATGCAGAAGACTGTTGGGCTGGAGTCGCCCTATAATAATAACAATAATAATGATAATAATAATGTTAATAATGATAATAATAATGATAATGATAATAATAATAATTATGATAATAATAATAATAGTAATAATAATAGTATTGATAAAAATAATAATAATAACAATAATAATAATAATAATAATAACGATAATGATAATAATAATAATGATAAATGACATTTATATAGCGCTCAACACATATTAAAATACTCAGGCTCTGAGCGCTTAACAGTAAAATACAACGTACAACAGTAACATAAAACGTTGTGTTCTGACTAAAGAAATATTCTCCAAAAATTCATCTTATTGATTTAGAAACAGAAATGGATTTCAGCTGACATTTGAATGAATCAAAAGATTTGGTCTCTCTTAAAGTACTGGGTAAAGCATTCCAGATCTTGAGGCCTTGATATTCAAATGCCCTTTCACCCATTGTTTTAAGTTTCATAGACGGTAAAAGAAATTTCTTTTTGTTAGCTGATGACCTCAAACTGCAAGTGTGGGTGGTTGGCGGGTGCTCTGGTGTGGTTTGCTTCTTCTTTCCTATCAAACATCTATCGTCCTTTTCTCCCCTTCTTCTTTTTTATGTTTGTTACTCTCTTGTAACGCCTCTATTCTTCTGACGCTCATATGACCTTATGCAGTTGCGAGCGTCGTAAAACCTCTACTAAAACAAAGAAAGAAATTTCTTTTTGTCAGCTGATGACCTCACACTGCGAGTGGGTCGTTGTGATAAATGGGTGTGTGACTTATCTTCTAATCGAGCGCGAATCGTCATGGTTTTTTTTGGTGGTCTATTTCTGCCAGGTTAACCCCCTTGAGCGACCGGCGATGCGAAAGTTGCAGAGTCTGCTGCTGTATTGCTTCCAGCAGGCGGATGCCACCGTGTGCAGATTTGAAAGTGTGTGCGGAGCTTCATAACCTCGAGCATGAAGTTTTTGTCTACGCACGTGCCTTTGTGCAACATTTGTGTACATTGCTCTCTTGCCTGTTTGTGTGCATAATTTGTTTTGTTCCCATAAATCCATGAATGTATTTATACATACTTGTATGTATATTACTTAAATATATGTGAAGAGTGCTGGCTGACAAAATGGGTTACTTCTTGGATTCGAGCCCTATGGAAATAGATAGATCACGCTTATAGGTGAAGTTTTTACAATTTATAAGTATGAAATAATAAAAGGCATGTTATACTTAAAGAATATGGTATCAATAGAAAATCTACAAATTTGACTTGCGTGTCAATTTTTGGCCTATATCTCCTTTTGTGGATTGGGAAACGTTAACTCATTTTGTCAGTATGCCTCACGTATGTAAATTTAAAAAATGATCCAAGATGGTTATTCATTGTGGAGGAGAAAATCGATTGTCTTAGCCAGGTGGTCATCCTGGACAATATCATTATGTTGGTGTTTTTTTTTTCAATGCGGGGGTGGGGGAACGTTGAAAAGTTGGAAGTGGTTGTTTTGTAAAGGAGATTGTCTCGGACAGATGGCTGTTAAAGCAGGCTCAACTGTATATGTACTCATCATTATTAATGCCTTTCACCCCTGGCAGGGTATAGGCCACACACATGCTCCTTCCATTTATCTCTGTCCTGGGCCATCCTTCCTAGCTTGTTCCAAGGGAGTTTCATCTCTCTCATCATGTCCCTTTCCACACATCTCCTCCATGTTTCCTGTGGCCTACCCCTGCTTCGTGCTCCCTGTGGGTTCCACTGCAGTGACTGTCTTTTGATGTTTCCACAGTGGCGTTATAAATTTGCCACTGAGAAAAAAGCCTATATTGTGATAATAATAATATAATAAATAGCATTAGTAAAGCGCATATCCCCGCTCAACAGCAAGCTCTATGCGCTTTACACTGTATTATTACCCCAGCAGTCCATTGAGCACTCCGAAACATTCTCAGCTTCCTGGGAAACATACAGTGCAAGCAGCTGATTAAGTGCTCAAACACTAACAAACTGACAAGATCTTTCGCTGTCTATAGCCGGGTATCCATTCCCACCTGGGTGAAGTGAGGAAAATGTGTGTAAAGTGCTTTTCCCAAGGACACAACGTTGGGCCCCTGACGGGATTCGAACCCACGACCTTACGGTTGCGAGTCCGAGAGCCTAACCACATTATTGTGCATAATGTTCAACATATAAAAATAAAAGTTAACACTAATGTACATAATAATAATATTAAATTAATATTAACACAAATGTATTATTTCAAGTATTTCAAGAAGTGTACTACCTTGTTTTTTTTTATCACGGCTCATGTGTTGACTCTTGATTTTAAAATGTCAAGTCCAACATTCCAACTGCTCTTTTGTACTCCTCAGTACTTAATCTCGCCATCTTCTACAGCTATTGAAAACCCCCAAACCCTCCCACCAAACAAACAGCAGGTATGTGTATGTAGCTTATGTTTTTGGTCCTAAAATAACTAATGTGTTGATCTGAACACATTTTAAACGCTTTCATAAGTTTGATGGGACTTTACTTGCAAAACATGTTAATTTGCATTTCTGTCACGGGATGGAGTGGTGACGTGTCACGTGACCTAGTGGTGACGTTTTTGTTCATGAAAAAGATCAATGTGGAATGATAGTTGGGTACACGGTGAGTGATGTGTGAAAATTTTGCTAACTCTCGCGAATGTCACAATGAAAAAAACCCCGGAAAGCTTCTAATGCCGTTGTGTATATATATATTATGTATATAATATCATCATCGTTATCATCATTGCCTATCTCACCCTGCACCAGGGTATAGGCCTGGGACAAACACCTTCCTCCTTTCTCTAGTGTATGTAATATACTGTGTGTATACTGGTGGGAATGTGAGTGTGTGTGTATGTGTGTGTGTGTGTGTATGTGTGTGTGTGTGTGTGTGTGTATGTGTGTGTGTGTGTGTGTGTGTGTTTTGTGGGGATGTCCTTCCAAGGACAGAGAGCAATACGAATCATTCGTTTTACTTAGATTACTAGATTACTAGATCCCACACTGGCGGGAATGTGAGTGTGTGTGTGTGTGTGTGTGTGTGTGTGTGTGTATGTGTGTGTGTGTTTTGTGGATACGTCCTTCCAAGGACAGAGAAATACGGCAATACGAATCATTCGTTTTACTTAGATTACTAGATTTTAAACATTGTGAATATCACTAGACTTAGTTTGGAACAGTGCTCCAGCTAAATAATCAGACCCATAGTAGTAGTAGATGTTTTCATACAGATTTTGTGATTTGCCCCCAACCTTCTACCTCAAATAAGGATATTTTCATCTCCCAAAAGTTTATTTGCTGCAGATCTGCTGGATGAAAGGGTCCATTTCTGTTCCATTTTGAGGGCTTTGTTTCATGGATATTATTTCTCTTCCTTACCACACCATTTCTTTTTTTTATTTTTCAGCAAATGTTAACTTGTGATGAAAAATGTGTGTGGACGCGGTGGAATCAGGCGCTCGTCAATTTTTGGGCATGTGGAGTTATTGGTATCATCTGATAGCTTGTTTATTTGTGTTGCTTTCACTGAAAAAATACCCGTCTATCCTAAATAGAAGTCGAGATATTTACGATTAAAGAAGATGAGGTCGCCTGGTTTCAGCGGTAAAATTAGCTAGAAAATGGCTGCCAAAGTCTGATAATTTCAATAGCGTGAGAGTCCGTGAAAATGATTAAGTTTCATATTTGAAGCCTTTTATCAATGTTTTTCAGTAAAATTCAACTGGAAATGTGTTTTTTAAAATATGGACACGAATGGTATTGATCCAAAAAACAAAAATTCTATAAAAATTGACTAACCAGCGGGAAAATGCCTGTTTCTTCGATCTCATTATTTTGACGAGCACCTGATTTCACCACGATGCCTCGCAAATATGTTTTCTATACTGTTGCATAAGAAGAAGAGGGGATGGAGCGATGACTTTGATATTTGTGTGTATTTGTTTAAATGTTGTGGCCATTTTGGCTGTGTTTTATGCTTGTTTAGGGCTGAGGGAGGGGGCGGTGGCGGAGCGGTTAGTGCGCTCATCTCCGAAGCGGAAAGTCCGGGTTTCGAGCCTCGGTTCGGACACAGATTTTTTCGCGCCCCCTCCTGCCCACCCAGCAGTAATGGGTACCTGACTTTGAGTTGGGGAAGTAAATGCGGCGTGGAAAGGGACTGGCCTCCCTACCACAATTAATATGCTGCAGGCCCGGGAAGTTGTCTCACTAACAAGGCAATGTCTCCCCAATGTCCAGATCGGATGCGGGAACAAGTTTACGTTTTTACTCTAGGGCTGGGAAGTGGGCGTTTTGAGCGGCTTTGGCCGTCCTTTTTTTTGTCCTACTCCCTTTTGTTTGGGCTCTGCGCTTTTTAACACTTTGCAGTCACACAGCCAGCAGTACAAAATACCTCATCTGGTCACCCATAAGTAAGTCTGTTGCAGTCACTCTCCTGGCTGGGTGACCAGATGGGTTTTTTTGCACTGCTGGCTGTGTGACTGCAAAGTGTTCTTATAGAAACTCTATTGATCTCCTTGGGGAAATTTGGGTTATAATGGCAAATATACATACATAAATACGTATAATCAAACATAGATATATACGTACAAAAATAACAAATGCATAATATCACACACCAATGCAGAACAATTTCCCAGACAAGCCATTGCTGGTCACCTTTGTGCAGCACCCTGGGTTTTTTTTTTTCAGCTAGGTTTTTTATCGTGTCTTGCTCAAGGACACACCCCAGGGACAATCTGATCTAGACCCCTTGCTGTCCCTGCGGTCTTATGCAAAAAAAATTCTGAAATTATGCAAACTGAGCCCATAAATGAGAAATTATGCAATTTTGTTAATTTCAACAAAGAGTGATAAAGGAAAATAATCAGAAATTATGCAAAAAAAAAGATCAAATTTTGCTAAATTATGCGGGGTGCGTAAAACCTCGGGGACAGCCCTTGTCACAGACACTTGCTTGACAATGTTTTTGAGTCTGAAGTCGCTGCTCACTATGTGACTGGAGCCCCCAGCTGTGTTGATAGTGCTGTAAAATGTGTACAGTGACAATTTGTACTTGAGAATTTTACTTCTTTTGTATGTTTGTCCCACTCTTGTGACCCGCTATTTCCGGGGTGCCTTCATAGTCGAAGCAGACTTTGTGCTGTTGAAGCTATAGAGGTGAGCAGAGTAAGCCTGATTCACTGTAAGGACATCTCTGTTGGCATCCACCCCTTGGCGCTCATACGACCTTATGCAATATAAAACCTCTACTAAAACAAAACAAAACCTCTACTAAAACTAAAACTATCTCTGAAATGATGATTTGAGTATCAGTAAATGGTTGTTTTGACTTGATACAAAGCTTTTTTTTAGCAGGAAATGTAATGGTATGGGCAAGATCAACACATTGAAATAGGATTACCTTTTTTGGGTACATCTTGTAGATGCAGATTTCAAATGTAGATATGTGGGTGGTTGGAGGGTTCTCTGGTGTTGTTTGCTCCTTCTTTCCTATCAAACATCTATTGTCCTTTAAATCTCTCCTCCTTTTTTTTGTGTTTGTTACTCCCTTGTAACACACCTAATCTTTGGCACTTATATTACCTTATTGTGTTGCATTTGCTGTAAAACTCTTACGAAAATGGAAAATGTAGATTGCATTGGGATGTAGTGCAGCAATGTTTCCCTCTATGTGTTTTCTGGGTGAACCTGGATGGGGAAAATACCCACTTTTTAATTTATTCATGATATTCATTCACTTACTTGCTGGGAGAAAACTGAACAGACTATGTTGGGGTAAAGATGGGTGGTAGTTTTGTGCTCAAACTTTGCCTGAACTTGTTATTATTGTGATATTGTGACTGCTGTTAATATCTTTTGCTGCTTTTTTATGTGGAACTTTAAGAAGCATTGCTATTCATTTGTGTGATTTCTGAGGTGTTTAGTGACTGCATAGTCACCATAGCTGCTGTTTAATCTATGTGATTAGCTGCTGTTTAATCTATGTGATTAGCTGCTGTTTAATCCATGTGATTAGCCGCTGTTTAATCTATGTGATGCAATATTGAATGCTCAGTGGATTGGTTGTATATGACTTGATTTTATGTGGGAATATGGCATCATGGTACTACTACTGGTACTTTTGTAAATAGGTGATAGCCGATACGACAACCACGAACTTGTGGGATGGGTGGTTGGTGGGTGCTCAAGTATGGTTTGCTCTCTCTCTCCTTCCTATCAAACTTACTTTTACTGTACTTTTCCTTTTCCGATCCAGTGGCCATCTGGGTTCTAGCCCTTTGGCCTGTCCTATCAAACATCTATTGGCCCTTATCTCTCTGCCTCCTTTTCTTTGTATCATACTTTTCAGTAGGGCTGTCCCCGTGGTTTTATGCACCCCGCTTAATTTAGCAAAATTTGATCATTTTTTGCCTAATTTCTTATTTTTTTCCTTTATCATTCTTTGTTAAAATTAACAGAATCGCATAATTTCACATTTTTTGACTCAGTTTGCATAATTTCAGAATTTTTCTAGCATAAAACGACGGGGACAGTTTCCTTTGTATGATACTTTTTGGTAGGGGGTTTCGTTAGCTTTGTTGGTTTCATGCTGGACGATGGGACAGATGGTTCTGCTTTTTCTTTCCTCATCCTTACTATTGTCCTTTTTCCTCTACTTCTTTTGTATGTTTGTCACTCTCTTGTGACCCGCTATTTCCGAGCTGCCTTGATAGTCGAAGCAGAGTTTGTGCTGTTGAGGCTAGAGAGGTGATCAGAGTAAGCCTGATTCCCCGTTTGGACTTCTCTGTTGACATCAACCCCTTGGGTGGGTGGTTGGCGGGTGCTCTGGTGTGGTTTGCTTCTTCTTTCCTATCAAACGTCTATTGCCTTTATCTCTCCTCCTTCTTTTGTTTGTTACTCTCTTGTAATTTCTGCACATATACTTTTATGACCTTATTGTGTTGCATGTGCTGTAAAACTCTTCTTACAAAACTAAAGATAATGGAGATTTTAGTGGTGGTAACCACTACTGTATGAGTGTAAGAATTAATGATAAATACCAAAAAATTGTCTAGTTTTTTGTTGTTGTTTTTTTTATTTCTGTGTGACTTTGAGTCATTCCGTATTCATGACACTGTCTGTAGATGAGGTACTTTTGTATCTTGAGTTGTTTATAACACTTGTATTAAGGTGATGGGTTCATGTAGGAAGTTTTATTTTTTTTGAGTTGCTTTTTTAAATCTTTGCCCTGGTTTTGTCTTATATTACTGGGATGAGTTTAATTGCCGGAACATTTTCATTGTTGATAAGATTCTACGTCTTAGTTTCTCGGTTCTGGTTGCTCATGATTTTGTTGTTCAGATGTTTAAGAAACATTTTCATTTTTGATCAGATTCTGCGTCTTAGGGCAGTGTCTTCCTCTGAAGGGAGATGAGAAGCCGTTCTGTGTCGGATGCGACACAGATTTTACCATTAGACACATTTTAACGGAATGTCTAGACTTTGGAGAGATCCAGAGGAAATACTTTAAATGCAAGAAATTGCAAGACATTTTTTCTGTCGCTGGTCCCAACAGAATTTTGGATTTTATGAAGGCCATTGGCCTAGAAAATTGTAGTGTAGAACAAAATTGAATTATTAAAATTTTTTATAAAAGTTGTTTTAGATTGAAATTTTATGTTTACACCAAATTTTAAATTTTTTAACGTTTTAAGATGAAATGACCCGTACCCAGCCGTACAGTGAACTGCAAATGAAAAACTAACTTGTGTTTCGCGCGCTCATTTGACCTTATGCAGTTGCGAGCACACAAAAGCCTTACTGAAACAAAATAGCTAATGATTGTGTTGTTCTGATGTTTAGAAACATTTTCATTATAATATTATTATTGATAATATTCTGCGTCTTGGTTTCTTTGCGCTGGTTGCTTATGATTGTGTTGTTCAGATGTTTAGATTTAGGGGAACGGGAAAATGTTACCAAAATGGTGAGTTGATGCCTGAACGTGCTGTCGTCTTTTTCTATTGCCTGATGTCATGGTGTCATTAGACCTAAAAGCGAGATATTGAACACTCGGAGTGTAAATTTTGTTCACCTAACTGAACCTTCTCTTCTTCTTTGTTCTCAATGACAGCAGCTAGACAGTCAGTCCAAAGTCGCTCACAAACTGCTTTCTCTCAAGGGGAGTCACATTCTGCCACGTCTGTGTGCGAAGGGTGGCGTTGCGCGGGCAGTGCTGAAGGATATGGTTGGCATCCTCTTGGTCTTGTCCATATTCGCAGATTGCGGACTCTCCCACTTAACTAAATACCCCTTCTCTTGCTCTGGAATCTCTTTTCCCTTTATGCTGCTTATGACTGTAGATAATGCATAGATTGTGCCGATCGTGCTGTAAAACATTTCCCTAACCCTATCCGTACGCCCTGGGGTCATTTTGCACCCCGGGGGTTGTATTTTTCACTTTTTAGAATACTTCAAGTACGAAGATCTCTATGAAACTTTCAGTATTTCTCAAAAAATAATTTTGACACACTGCTATGCAAAGCGTGCGGGTCGGATTAACAAGTAAATTTTCTCTTTGGAAAGTGATGGCACAGAGTTCCCCACGTCGTATGGATGCGGTAATAAAACACGACGTACGGAGAGGGTTAATGAAGTCAAGTCATTTAGTAAGTATTTCTACCAGATGGGCCCCAGCTGCACACTGACTTATCCGTAGCTCCAGACTGTTTTTATGGAATGTTGTTGCGTTGTGGCACCCATTCATCTTGACATCGGTGGTTGGCGGGTGCTCTGGTGTGGTTTGCTTCTTCTTTCCTATCAAACATCTATCGTCCTTACCTCCCCTCCTTCTATTTTGTGTTTATTACTCTCTAGTAACACCTCTAATCGTCGGCACTTATATGACCTTATTGTGTTGCAAGTA
This sequence comes from Aplysia californica, assembly GCF_000002075.1. Taxonomy (NCBI): domain Eukaryota; kingdom Metazoa; phylum Mollusca; class Gastropoda; order Aplysiida; family Aplysiidae; genus Aplysia; species Aplysia californica. The sequence continues at coordinate 595,108 of NW_004797402.1, read as the reverse complement.
CTGTAAAACTCTTACTAAAACTAACCCACTTTGACTTGGACCCTCTTGCTCAATGGCTGGCTGCAGTCTGACAGTTGTTGGTTTCTATTCTCCGTTTGGCCTGGCGTTGGCCTGAATTGAGAATGCCGTAAGCAAAGTACAGTGGAATCTGCTTAAAGTTAAAGTGAACTCTTTGGGACCAGAAGAAAGTGTTCACTCTATCCGATGTTCAGTTTAACCATTTTGGTAGGGTGGGGGTCTAGAACTAAGAAACAGTAGCTACGCACAGTGGTGGGTCAAGGGAGGGGGGGGGGGGAAAGGGACAACACAACGGGCGAGCCTAGACTAGAGCTATTTCTTTCTGATTGAGATTGCCGTCGCCACCGCCGAGCTGGGATTGTCTGCCGATGCCCGAGGCAAAGAAATTTATTTTCACAGCTTGGCGACAGTGACACGGTCGGTCCGTTCTTCGATTTCACTTATTTTGGGTGTTCACTTTATCTATCCGATTTCTCCATGAAACTGGTTCATTTTATCCATTATTTTTTTTACTTAAACAAATAGCGTTTCAATCGGGACCACAGAATATCGTTCACTTTAACCGATTGTTCAAATAAAGCGTGTTCACTTTAGGCGGACTCCACTGTAGCTGTGCTGAGTCGCTGACATCGCTTTTTGCTTATTTGATTATGCTCACAATAAGATTATATGTACTATGTACCGACACTTGATTCTCAGCGTTCTGCTTTTGGATTTGTATACACATTGAATTTATTGTAAAGAAAAGGTTTTTTAAAGACATTAAGCCCAGGATTTCTGTTTGAGGAATCCATGATTTTGAGACATACTGGATTCATTAACTTTGGTGCACTTGACTACAGTGTAATGAGAAAGTAGATTCTCAAAGATTGTCTTTTATTTTCTCTCCAAACCCACCTTCTTTATTTTTACACAAATTTTTGCCTTGGCAGTTTAATGTGAAACAAGATGGAGAGGAACGATGTGATTAAAGCTCCATCTATGACTAGGACAAAATGATTATCTCATTTGCATTATAATATACATATTATTATAATATATATAAAATTATTTTTCCTTTATCAGCTGTTCATGGCGCACTTGTGTGCGACTTCCTGGAGAGTTTTGAGGCAGAAAGCTCATAATTATTTTCTCCAACCTCAGACTATTTTCTCAGTCTACTGTCAGTTTATGATGCACTGCTTTAGGCCCCATCATGGCAGTGTTACTGACTGAAGGGTCGTTAGGCCATTCGCAAAGGGGGGATATTAACATGTTCTTATGCACAGTAGAATTGTTTGTCACTCTCTTGTGAACTTTTTTTTCCGGGGTGCCTTGATAGTCGAAGCAGAGAGACTTTGTGCTGTTGAGGCTAGAGAGGTGAGCAGAGTAAGCCTGATTTCCCATTTGGACTTCTGTTGACATCCACCCCTTGGCGCTCATATGACCTTATGCAGTTGCGAGGGCTGTAAAACCTTACTAAAAAAAAGCCCTGCTTTATTGAACTGGGGAGCACTGTTTTGAGATCACCAGCATTGTAGCTAGGTGTTTTGCTGTTGAACGCCGGAGACCCGAGTTCTATTCCCGAGTGGGGAGAAAATTTGTATCGGTCTTTCTGCTGCTGGGATGTTGTAAGTTGTATCTCTCTCAGATTGGGTTGGCCCTGACAGACAGGGTCAGAAACCCGCCTCCTAAATGATCTAAAAAAATTTATTTTTTTCATTATTTCCATTCTCATGTAAATGAAAGATTATAATTTGTATTAAAGTTGAAATGCTCCACCATTTACTGAAAGTTTTGCCTCTTATTTGTACTATGTCACACCCTCTGATGCAGAAAAGGAAGCATTAGACCAAAAACTACAGCCTTTGGGTCTTGACCATAGCTACATCCCCTTAAGCCAAACGTTAATGTTGGGTTCACTTGCATCTGGTTGACAGTATGCAATGGCCGAATAGATTTTTGCATTGAAATCAACGATCAGAATACAGATGTGTGGATACCAAAGTCCTTTATGGCTTGTGTGGAAGACTGGATCATTCATCAGCTAATATATCAGAAAGCAGTTCTAACCAGCTGTCAGGGGATTGCAGATAGAGAGTGTCTCACATGTGCATAATATTAAATAAGCTTTAAACACAAAAGCCTACGCACAGATTTTGAACAATTTTCATTAGAGTTTTACGGCACTTGCAACACAATAAAGTCATATAAGTGCCGAAGAATAGATATGTTACAACAGAGTAAGATACACAAAAAAGAAGGAGGAGAGATAAGGACGACAGATGTTTGATAGGAAAAAAGAGCAAACCACACCAGAGCACTCGCAAACCACCTACGATTTTGAAGGATATAAAAAAAGAAAGAAAACAAACACAAACATGAAAACAACCTCAAGTAGGAAAGAATCCTTCGCAACACAGAAGTTGGACTTTTATTACTTTTATTACTTTTAAAGAAACCTCAAGTTGCTCATTTTCTAAAGACATAAATGAACATGAAATTATTACATCCTTTGACACCTGGATCGAGGTTTTACGCAGATTTATAACCCGACTAATTGCAGCTGTGCAAATTTGAAAAGATTACATGATTTTTCCCTTGAAAGTAACTAAAAATTATATTCTGACCAAGCAAACCTATAGCTTGCAAAATTGAAAATTTTAAGAATAAAATTCAAGTTTCATAAATATGGACCAGTATATTGTAAGAAAAAAAAAAATGACACTTTTCGAATATCAAGATCACAGACAAAAAGGTAGACACATACATTTTCACACCAGCCACACTTTCTAGTAAATGAAAGCAAAACACAATACCAAAAAAAAAAAAGGAAAAGAGCAATTCCCTTCGCAGAATACAAATGGGTGAAGCTGTCACATCCACTCACACACATTTACACTCAATGAAGTTATTTACAGGTATGGAGTCAAGATATCATGAGAGGCTGATGACTGAAACTTACTCCCTAGGTACCATACACTTATTTTTCCTGAATCTTCCAACTGTCTGGACAATTCTTTCATGTAAAAACAAGCCTGAGGTAAACTGCCGAAAGTGAGTACAAAAATTCATTCGTTTCAGCGATGAAAAGAAGCTAAAAATAGTTTTGATTGGAAACCAAATTACTATTCCCATCTATTACCCCTTTTTTCTGTTCTGTTCAAGCGAGTAGGAAAGCTTTGGAAGAGTTCACCCTGATGAAAGAAAACATTGGGGGAGGGGGGGGGGGGGGAGGGGGGGTGTCATAGCAAATTGACTCGGTCTGGAAGAAAGCTTGTCTAGATGGCCAATCCGAAGACGCTGACAATGCAGAACATGGTCTTGTTCTCCCACCTCACAGTGCAGCTGCCTGCAAGAGGAGAAAGACAAAACAATATTGCAAGTCATTAGATCAGATTGTGGAAACACAATCATCAAGGAACAGAATTCTGCTTTTGGAGCTCCACCCTTAACAACACTTTGCCCCCACGGGACGCCGATCGGCGACGGTAAGAAGCCGTCTCTTTACCCCCACGGGACGCCCATTGGCGACGGTAAGAAGCCGCATCTTTTTCCCACGGGACGCCGATTGGCGACGGTAAGAAGCCGCCTCCTTCGCTCTTTTTCCTATGGGACGCCAATCGGCGACGGTGTGCTATAGCATGTACGGCACCTGTATCCTGGTCCGCGGGGATAAGTATTGCACGCTCAGCGCGCTGCGTGGGTGGAAAGTGTTAAAGTGATGGATGTGACGTCGTTAGGCTGATGCAATCCATGTACAACGGTTTCTTAGCTCTTAGTTTTTTAGGAGAGGTTTTATTGCGCTCGCAACTGCATAAGGTCATATGAGCGCCAGATTAGAGGTGTTACAAGATAGTAACTAACATAAAAAAGAAGAAAGGGAGATAAGGACGATAGATGTTCGATAGGAAAGAAGAAGCAAACCACACCAGAGCACCCGCCAACCACCCACTTCTTAGTTCTTAGCTTTCATGCACAGCATCATAATCAATCACAGTGGCTGGCAATAGAACGGGTGAAAATATTCTTTAGACATACACAAAGAAACAACTGACAAGACCATAGATATATATATGAGAATTTTGGCATAATAAAACCTAAACTGTGACATTAATGTACGTACAAAACTAAGACTCATACCTACATGTAACCTTTGAGTAGGTGGCCAGTTTTGACACTTGAGAAAAGTCATAAATCAAAGTATCAAGATAAAGAAGTCTTGAAGGTGTTTATACTCATCTCAGGTCTAACGTTTGATTTAGTAAGAGTTTTACGGCACTTGCAACACAATAAGGTCATATAAGCGCCAAAGATTAGAGGTGTTACAAGAGAGTAACAAACACAAAAAAAGAAGGAGTGATTAGGACGATAGATGTTTGATAGGAAAAAAGTAGCAAATCACACCAGAGCACCCGCCAACCGCCCACCAGCAGCAAAGAAACCAGTGACGCTTCCAGTATCTTACCATCTGATGAGTTGTCCCAAAAACAGGAGCTGGCTGTGTGTAATCCCGCCCCATTTTTCTGCATGATCACACAGGTCACTGTAAGAAGAAGTGAAAATAATTTTGAATGATCACACAGTAAGAAGAAGTGAAAATAATTTTGCATGAAGACACAGGTCACTGTATGAGGAAATGAAAAAAACCCCCATTCATTTAAATAACAACAGAGCCACCTTGATTGTAGCAGTTAGTTGTCATGTTTAAGAGTCTCATGACATAGTCAATAAAACCTGAAATTTTTAAAGTCAAGGAACTCATTTTCATATGGTCACAGATAATTAAAAATTCTATTTCTATTTCTTGTCTGGAAATTAAAGACAATGTTCAATGCACACTAACTGGCTAGAGACTTGAGAGGATTGCACAGAGCAGAGACGGGTGGAGAGCCCTTCTCGGTGGACCATTAGATACCCAATCCCGGGGGGGGGGGGGGGGGGGGGGGGGAGAAAGAAAAAAAAAAAGAAAGAAAAAAAAAAAAAAAAAAAGAAAAGTAAAGGAAAAATAAAAGACCCAAAAAAAAAAAAAAAAATATCCCCCTCTTCCCACCCTCCCATATTTTAAAAATGGGAAGGAAAAAAAACCACGGGGGGGGCCCGCCAAAATTTAACCCTTTTTTGGAGACCCCCCCCTCGAGAGGAGGGGAGGGAGTATCGGAGAGTGAGGGTCCTCAGATGCGAGAGAGAGACAGAGAGAGAAAGAGAGAGAGAGAGACAGAGACACAGACAGAGAGAGACAGAGAGAGAGAGAAAGAGACAACCACACATCCAAAGTGGACAATGATGCAGTACATTCAAACATTCGAGGTTTCAGTACAAAACGTCTCCGACTCGCAGCATGTCAGAATGGGAAGGCAGACAAACCCGACGGGGGTGCCAAAATTGAGCCGTTGTTGAGAGAGACAGACAGAGAGAGAGAGAGAGAGAGAGAGAGACACAGACAGAGAGAGACAGAGAGAGAGAGAGAGAGAAAGAGACAACCACACATCCAAAGCGGACAATGATGCAGTACATTCAAACATTCGAGGTTTCAGTACAAAACATCTCCGACTCGCAGCATGTCAGAATGGGAAGGCAGACAAACCCGACGGGGGTGCCAAAATTGAGCCGTTTGTGACCCCCTCTCTCTCAGGCAAGGCACACAAGTTTTTAGTTTAAGTAACAGTTTTACGGCATTTGCAACACAAACAAAAAATATCTGAAACAGATGAATAAGCAGATTTGGTCGCTTTTAAGCACAAGGGGGCTATCCCGATAATAGCTGTCTTGAGAAAATCAAAGGTAAAGTTTTTGCCCCTTACTCTGTTTCTTTAAAAGACAAGGAGAGTTTTCTCTATAACCAAACAAATTATATATACACAACAATGAAACCAAACTTCTCCTTTAGGTAGGGCAATGCCCACTTTTGGTGTAGGTCAAGATTTCTGGAACCCCCCCCCCCCCTGAAATCTGGGTTACTCGCTTGTCCTTAAAGAAACCATTCTTCTTATGTTCAAATAAACAAATGACATCTCACCAATGTACTTGAAGGGTTTCCCTAGCTTGGTGAGCTGGTTGAGGCACTGCTCCACCACGTTGGACGTCCACTGGTTCACCTTGTTGTGCTGGTAGGCGTTGCCTCCGATGGCGCCCTCCACCGCCTCTTTGATGATGTTGGTGACCTCATCCACAACAAACGCTGTCTGATTGGGGGGGAAACAGAGCCACACAAAAACATTTTTAGAACCATTCACTTTTACTTTCAGTTGGGGCAGTATCAAAGTATGAAAGCTGTAAAAAAAACAACCCCAACACCAACTTATATTACATTTTCAAGATCTCGTAAACATTAACGAGGGGTTGTCTAGTGTCGATTGGCCATCACAAAATCCTGCAACAGAGGGGTTCGACTTTTAACGCAAGTAACATGGAATAGTTTTTTTTCTTTTCGTAAGAGTTTTACGGCACTTGCAGTCATATTAATGCCGAAGATTAGAGGTGTTACAAGAGAGTAACAAACACAAAAAAAGAAGGAGGGGAGATAATGACGATAGATGTTTGAAACGAAAGAAGAAGCAAACCACACCAGAGCACCCGCCAACCACCCACTAAAGAATAATTTAAGAAAGTAGCATGAAGTAACACTATTAAAAAAAGAGCCAAATCAAAGCATTCACCTATGATTACCACATATCTTTCTTTTTAATTGGTAAGGTTCCTGTACACAAAAAGTAGGAACAAAACAAAAACAAAGCAATAATAATAACCAAAACAACTTGAAAAAGAAAATATACATGTAAACAAAATCCACGGCAACAAAAATTTGGATCACTTTACATTTTTAACAGTGACGACATGAGCTATTATTCGTTGAGCAGCAAAAAATACAATGCTCAGGACGTAAAAGAACATGCCAAACACCAATTTTTCTATAACATTGTCTCTCCGAAAAAAACAACCATGACAAAAATCACTTGCAATTATAATATAATGCAAGGAAACAACGAACAAACATTCCAAAAGGACAGCATTGCTTGAAAAAAGTCCTCTTCCAGGAGCTCAGTCTAAAACAAAAGTGGTGACAGCGTCTGTTTGTGTCCACGAAAGTCAGGGTGCCTCTGCTGTCCCACCCAGCTCAATAAAAGCGAGCAGAGGGAAAAAGATGCAGTTTGATCATTTTATTACCATTTTGATACTCTGTAAGAAGGAAAATTTCTGAAAAGACAAACTTGGTGGAAATCAAAGCCTTTAGATTTTTAAGGCTATAATAAAGTTGCCACTTTGGCCTACAAAAATATATAGAAACTAACATCTCGGTCAGACTGGCAAAATGCCAACTTCCGACAAAATGTATTCCAAGTGGCTTCTTTCTAATTTCCTACCTCATCCAATCATTATTGTCAGTTTTCCAGGACGAATATATAAGGCCTTGTGACAAAAATGAGAACGAAAAGAATTGTGGAATTGAAAACATAAAAAAACGGCAATTCAGATACTTGGGTATTGTCAATCGAAGCCAACTTGAAAGGTTCGGGAACTTACTTGCTGAGGACAAAAGGGACATCATGTAGTAAGAACTTGGTTGTTTTAACCTGAACAAGTATGAACACTAATTACACACTAACTCAAGTTAATCACTAAAGAATTTCTTATTCTTCTTGCACTCCCTACCCTGTCAAGCATCCCTTAAGTAAGCAAAAACTAAAACTTTATATTAACATACCCAGAATAAGAAAAGGTTGGCTAAGTGCTTAAGCAGAACAAAGCTGTCTGAGCGGGAAAAAAAATCAATCGTTATGTTGTCAATATTTAACTTTTAGAAGGCAACCTGTAGAATGAGTGCCAAAAACTAATACTCATGACTATGTCAGTCTATTTTCTATCTACTTTTGTAAAAAAAACAACCAACCAACAAAACAACAAACAATTAGAAGCTTCTCAAATAATTATATATATCAGTATTCATTCTATTTTACGATTTTGACAAAAAGAATTTTGGTAAAAAGAACTGAAAAATAGAAATAAAAGCTAGCACAACAGGTGCAGGAAAAAAAAAATCGGAACTAATTTTCATAACTCCCAAGTAGAATAGAGCATTTGAAATTCTCCAAAATATTTACTTAGAAAATCAACAATTAGTCTGTTAGCTGAGCTGTCCATTCCCTCGAGTGAAAAATTGAACCCTGCTACGAGTGGGCCCCACAGTACAGCCATCATAGAGTGAGAGTGACCCTCAAAGTAGATAAAGATCAAACTGTGCTCCAAAGGTTTATGTTTTAAATTCAAATGCCAAACCTAAAAAGAAATGTACAGAAACAAGCACCTGTCATCAGAATAGAACTAAGTAGCTATCCATGAACCTGTGGGTTACTATAGACTAATTTTGCACTATGCCACTTCCAATCTCAATTGCCAAGATCCAATAAGTCCCTTCGAGAGCATCCAATTTTCCTCCAGCTTTGCTCATCGGAACAACCCCCCCCCCCCCCCCCCCCCGCCAAAAAGCTTTACTGAAAACACTGTGCATGTATCACTTAATTTTCAATGAACACATACACACCCTGTGCTTTCAAGATTGAATGTTCATGCAAAAAATGGGCAAACATTAGATGCTCCTGAAAAAAAGGTATCCCTGGCCCGCACAAATGTTTTATTATTAAAAAAAAAAACCCCAAAAGAACGGCAACTATACTGACTACAAAAGATTTCCGAAAGCCAGATGATTATGTCTTCTACTTACAACTAGATCTAGTTTTCTTGAAATGAAAATAAAACAACTTAAAGAAATGAAATGCCACCAAATAAATCAAGGAGAAGAGAAACGAAGAATGAGTAAAAAGTAGAAATTGCGAAGCATGCCAATCTAAAAAGGTGACAGTGTCGCAATTTTACATGCACAAATGTCTTTGCTCACCATCTGAAATCAAAATAGAGAGTTACTGATGACAAATATTGCTTGTCCATTATAATTACACCAATCAAGTAACGTCTTTTTTACTTATTACGATATATGCATTATGCCCTATCCCTTTTAAAATACCATTAATTAAAATAAGCATTTTTCAGACTCAAAATTGCAAGCACATACAGGCTTAACTCACACTAGAAAAGAAGTGCCAACCAGGCCCTAGACTAAACTCTTTTCCCCTGTGAGGCTGAAGTTATATTAAGACCATGTTCTGATCGGCTAAATCGATCAGCTTGGGGTATGCTCAAGCTAAGGTTGCCATAGAAAGGTAACTCTATCTTTTAAAAAAATCAAGATATAGGACAATTTTCCACAAGAGCACAAGTACTATCTGCAGTACGTTCCCTGGGTGTTGCTGCTGTAATAACTCTATCTCTATCACAAGAATTTCTCTTTTGAACTTATTTGATTAATACTTAATACATTTGAGCAATTCACAAAACAGAGGGTGTTCTTGAACTACAATAGAGTTGTAATATCGCTGTTTAACGTCTTCCTCAAATCAACAGGAAGACGACGCACAAAACAAGATACCTCAAAACTTAAAAGGGCAAGTGGGGACGAGCAGTTAATTCATTTGTTTTTATATATATATATATATATATATATATACCACAAGGTAAAATAACAACAAAAGTAAAAATTGTGCAAGGTGTGTTGACCTAAGCGAAAATCCCTTAGAGACGGAGGAGTGTGTTAAACGAAAACAAAGCTTAGGTTACAGCGATCAGCCTCAGACGGCTCTACCCACGTTATAGTGGTCCTTCTACTCTAACTAACAACTGTCTGTGTGAACAATGCTAGTGAACTTGACTTTTTCAAGACAAAAAAAAACAGCTAGTGAAGTGTTATGAAAGTGTTTTCTAAGAGAAGAATTTACAAGTGCCATCAAAATATAATGGAAACACAAGTTCAATACTCCAAAGAAAACAACATCTGAACGTTACAGTCAGATGCTGATAAATCTAACATGTACTATAATTTTTACCAACGGACAAGTGTTTAAGAATCCTCCCTTACCTCCTGAAATATAAATAGACAAAAAGCAATCAAAACTTCAGCATTGTCAAGATGTTATTCAAAGACAGACGTAACAAAGCCTGTAAATGAAAACTTAAATTTTAAAAATGTAATACAACATTAATTCTGTAACATATGATACACTGAATGACAAAAAAAAGGCTGTTCACTACATATACAGCAAAAAACGAAAACATGTTTAGAAAAAATTCCCTCAAGATGAGGATAGCAGAAAAAGAAAACTTGCTAAAGTACCAGAGACATTAAAACTACAAGTGTCACAATTTACATTGATTCGTAAAGCTGTCTTTTGGGAAGGAAACATAGACCTATGTGACGTCATAGAGTACTTCAGAGGAGGGGCTGAACAGTACAAAATGTAACTAATTTCCATAAAAATGATAAACCAATATTTTCCCAAAACTAAAAAAGTTTTTTGAGGAACGGCCACCTTAGACAGTGTATCATTATGAAAAAAAAAATGCCAGAAGGGAAATATGGGAAGTGGGCCTAGATATTTGTGCAGGTCATTGTCGTAGAAAGGTGGTCATTAGAGCAGGTTCAATTGTTATATATAGTGTAGATTCTATATGATGTTCTCTAAAATCAAGTGGAGAATATCATATTAAAAAAAAAAAAAAAAGAAACAAAGATGTATCTTAATAAAATTTCGAAATATCATGTACAGAAAACAAAAATCAAAATCTGTCTTCTGGAGACATTGATTACAATTCTGAGTGAAAATAAATCGAGGTGTTGTGTAAATATATGCGAGGCGCTGTGGTGTCAAAACAATGAAATTAAAGAAACCTGCTTATTTTCTTCTGTTTCTTCATGTAATAATAAAAGCTTGTTGTTATGACTGCGGATGGCATTAAAAAACCCCAAACATTCTAGAGGACTGGGGTCACGGTTTGTAAAAAAAAAAAAGCCTAAAAGTATCATGTAAATAAAAAATCACATCAGGAATATGGTCCTGACGAAATCTTAAATTCATGAGTCAACAGGGTGTGTGCATATATTATAACATAGTAGTACGTGTGTGGAATTAGGAGGAAGAGAGAACACAGGATACTTGTAACACAGTAGATTAAGAACACCTGCATATAAACCTAAAAACGTAATAATCGAATAACCCTTTTAGACGCTATAGTTGTTACAAATGATCTGGGGTAAAAAAAGAAAAACTATAGGTCGATTTCTAAACGTTTTAGTCTCAAATTTTTCTTTCCAGCTGCACAATGGTTTTAAAACCATCAAACAGGATTATTTTTATCAGGTAATAGGTCTATCACTTTAGGTAAAATCAATCTCATTTGAAAGATTTTTAAAATTGAAAAGAAGAGTTTTGTTTCGTGGTAAGATAGTCCTTTTGAGTTCCTTATTCTAAGTGGGTCAATTTGTTCAAATTTTAGTGGACAACATCTAGAGCTACCAACTTAACGTGTGTCTAACTAGACGTATGCCTCGATTTCGAACCAATGCAGATGGTTCTATAAGTAGGCCACATACCGGCACAAACACAACACTTTGTTGTGGAAATACAGGACGTGAAGATGCTCTGCCCAAGTAAGGTAAGTGGGGGCAGAGAAGACTGGGGTCTATTGGAAAGCCAGGGTGTCAAAATACGCTAATCGGTGAGCACAAATAGGTCCCTCTACCCCACCCGGGGGACCAGGGTTAAGTACTATCTCATAAAAAGTAAAGTAATATGGCCTATAAAATTGTGGAGAAGTATGTGTGGTGGGGCATTTTATAGCAGACGGAGGCCTCTACTTCGGGGGCATACTTACTATGACCTATGATGGGTCAAATCCTGAAAGGATCATATTATGATCACTCTCTAGAATCTTGCACAGCAGCTACATGCCCAGTTCCATGCTGAGGAATGTCGCACTGCTTATTTACTTACTGTTGGTACAACAACATACATTGACCGTGTCAATGGGCGGGTGAGTCAACCGGCCCATGCCATGGCCATTATTGTTGTAGAGATGACATTCAACCGTGTCGAGCAAGTGAATACTCCCTCACCCTAAATAGAAAAGAAGTCCCAAAAATATTTACCTCTTCTCCTGACTGAAAATCGTCCATGGTTGAAGAATTCTTGTACACACAGATAAAAAAGGTCTGGACACTGTCTGCTTACTTGATGTGCAGGTCTCGATGACAACCAAGTCTCGAAGGAACTCGAACGAGATTATAATGGGAACTAAAAAGTGTGCAGAAGTTTCCTACAGAACAAACTTATATTGCTAAAAATGCGATGACAGGAATTGAAACTTATCATTTGTGTGTCTAACTTAATTTGGGCACTTTATTATTTAGAATAAAATATTCCGAAATATATCAAGTAAAATTTTTTTTCTGTTATTACTTTCCGTACAACAAAAGTTACAAATCAAATTACAAATCAAATGGTATCACATGTTCCAGTAATTATTTTGGAAAGTTTGTACAGTACGTACTAAACCAAAACATAAAACAATAACAACATATTGCACAAGCTCGTAAAATAACCAGCCCCCTCAAGTAAGGCATCAGCCGGTAGAAGTGTCTCACTTCTTGGCACCGTATAGCGGACACGAATTTCTCTAAAGAAGGATATACCTCATTTAGAACTCAGGTAGTGAATAAAGTACTCACTTTCTGCTGAGTTTACAACGATTTAGAGAATATTGACTCTTATTGCATGGAATAAATTACGACTAAAACCGCTATGCTATGGCTATGGTTACGCCTACACCTCAGCAAAATCTACTTTCACTTTCTATTTCGTTTTTTATTAACAGGTTCATTTCTCGATCTAGATCTAAGTCTAAATTTGCGTAGGTCATGGACCTGGACATTGTTCTGAATCATAATGACATATCATGTCATGTTTTAACGATTCGATCCCTGCGATTCCTTCTTTGGGCTGATACGAAGAATGATTAAAATGTGTTGTTGACTTCAGCAGTGTCACGTCTTCAGACATATTTTATTGGACTTTTTAAAGTTAGATCTCAAGTGGCTATTCTCAAGTGTCGCGCCGGTCAATAGATTGATGGCTATTCTCCAGCGTCACGTATAGTTGCTCATGTACATTTATGGCCTTACACAAACACTCATCAGGATTGGCATTTCTTCAGAATGCGATTCACTACTGTGGACACGCAGCCACTACTCAATGAAAGCACCAGTGATGGAAGAAGGAGAAATTTGTGTGTCAAAGGTGGCAGCACCAGAAGTGCCAACAACCCTCAGTCACAACCAGAAGTACAAGAAGGCGCATCTGGCACTGAACTCAGTTGCAACAATAATGGGAGATGGAAAGCTGTGGAGAAGCGACACATGTGCAACTATGCGTGACGCCATCGATCTATTGACCGGCGCGACGCCAGAGAATAGCTACTTGCTTTTTATTTAACATTTGGTTTTATGCCTTCCTGCATAATGATAATTATTATTAGTAGGATTCGGCCTTTTATCGTTAAAATGATGTCATAAGTTCTAGTACATCTAATAGTAGAGTTGCTGTTGTGAGTCTACACAAAACACAGAGCCAGTTTGATTAAAGTTTGTAGATCTTAAATAATAATGTTGGTTTTTGTTCACAATCTTCATAGAAGTCATGCCATGAGAAATGAATCAGGTTGGTAAAATTGATTTGAAGAGGCTGATAGAAAGCTATTTTATATATATATAGGCCTATATATTGAAATTTTCCATCATGTAATCTTGTATGTATGGGGTTCAAGAATCTTTCAACACAATAAATCTCAAAATGCTGCACTCGGCACTTAAAGCCATTTTTGAAAGAACTAATAAATAACTCAACTGTGTTATGAACAGTTAGGTTTTGTGAAGAACATCATCACACTGTGCCAGATATAAAATTAAACATTTGCTTCAAGTTTCATTGTTGTCCCGAGAGGTCAAAGTTTTCTCTGCTTTAACGTCAGGGTCAAATTTTATGAAGCTAGGCGTGGTCTATTTGCAGTGTGCACTGAAGCTGCTATTCAATTGAACTGAATTGACCTGACTGATCCTGATCTGATCTTACCAATGGGCATCCGGTGTAACTAATTTCTATCTTTTGGGTGGCTTGTATGATATATAATAATAATAATAATAATAATAATAATAATAAATAGCCTTTGTATAGCACATTCCCCGCTCAACAGTAGGCTCTCTATGCGCTTTACACTGTTATTACCCCAGCAGAAAATAGAACACTCGGGAACATTCTCAGCTTCCTGGGAAGCGTACAGTGCAAGCAGCTGATTAAACACTCAAACACTAACAAACTGACAAGATCTTTCGCTGTCTATAGCTGGGTACCCATTCCCACCTGGGTGAAGTGAGGAAAATTCGTGTAAAGTGCCTTTCCCAAGGACACAATGCCGGGCCCCTGACGGGATTCGAACCCACGACACAGCGGATAAAATACCGTCCACACCGCTCACTTAGTTTTCCTTCCCCGGTTCCTCCCCGACCATCCTCACCACCCTGCCCGCCCCGCCCGACAGCCCAGCGCGTAGTCATAAATCACTTGTCAGAGGGGTTAATTGGGGTGACCGCAGCGCCACTCCTCCTGTGCCGGGGCAGTAGTAAATATGGCGTTTTAGTGCAAATTGAAAGCCTCCTAACTCTGAAACTATAAATGCTACAAGGCCGATTGAGATTTCATTGTAACGTGCTATGTTTGACCTGTAGGCCGGTATAACTTGTTTTCTTGTAAGTCCGATTATATCAGTTTTACAAGGGATTTAAGTAAGTCTGTGATTTTCAAACTGGCATCTTCAATGTTTAGAACTTTTTCAGTTTGGATTTAGATATTTCAATCCGGCCCCCAACGATTTAAACAGAAATTCATGTATCAACTGTGGTGACAATTTTCATTTACATGTGCAAGTTTCAAATGCACGAAGTTATTCTATGATTTTCTGTGATTTTTTAAAAATACCAACCCACCACTCTGAACATTCATTCTTGCTGTTTTTAGTTTTCTTGCCTCTACTACATCTGATTTTCGTTGTCATTTTTAACAATATTTTTGTCATGGAGTGCCACACTCAACATGATCATATGGTGGGCATTGTGCTCAAACATCATCGCCTTCTTGAGGAGGCTGCACATGATATAGATGTACAGCTGGTCCATCAATCTATGGAGAATTGCACGCCTGGAATAGGACAAAATGTGCATATCTACGGCAAAAAATGAAAGAGGGCTGGAAAAAAACGAGGAGGACATTCAATTGTTACAGGGCTGTCAGATTTTTCGGATAATCCACGAGAAGCAGAGAGATTTGAGAGGAAGGGTTCTAGTGTACATGATCAGCTGTCAGAGTTAGAGTTTGAGGAGCTTATTCCAAGGTCAAGTCCTGCCTGCTCTGAATTTGATAACATCCTCAAACAACACAACATCACACCACAGGCCTACCACAGCCGTTCATTTATAGGAAGCCACTGCCATAAATTCATCACAGCCCATGTGTACAGACAGCTAGCATCATTTTTAGCAAAAGGAACAGTAATATTGCATGTACACGAAATCAAAGCATAATAGACACTGCATTAATTGTTCTGAGAGAGAAATTTGTTCACGTAAAAGACACCTTCAAAGATATCCACACAGTAATTGCACATGGAAAGCCAATCACTTTAGAGAGAATACCACATATTCAGTCATGCATCACACGATATATGTCTTTATACAGAAACATATTTGGCAAATAAAAGGTCTTGAGTCGATAGTGCCGTAAAACACGTGCTACTCAATCAAAATGGATCAAAAGAAAAGGTCATCCCCAAACAACACATCCTTGAGAAACACTGCGTTCCTTGGATACAAAAATGTGGGTTTGGAATGGCCTTTCATTGTGAGTCTCATTCATGCACCGTGGCCTAACAGACAAAGAAAAACACGTCAAAACAATCATGCAGTCACAACACGTCCAAACCCACCCTGAGCTACTCTGTCGTGTGCACCACCCATCAAAAGACGAAAGCTTACAGCGGAAAAATGAGATAATTCCTCCAGTCCAGCAATGTTGTGTTCTTTTTGTATTTTGTGTTTAGGTTGTGTTTTCATAAGTGTATCGGCAAGAAAAGATCTGTCCTGTAGTTACATGTATCGTGGATATCGCTATGAAAAAACAAGGTCGCAAAGCAAGAGTATTGCAAAAATCAACTTCAAACCTGAATAATTACGGATCCAGAAACTTCGTGCGTATGCCCCTTTGTCAGTACAAATTTCATTATGTTCTCAGTCCTGTGTGCAAATTTGATTGAATTCGTTGGGGGCAATCATATTTAAATCGATGTTTATAATTGATTACCCATGACACATTTATCAAATTAAGTCCCCTTTTTGAGAACTTCACAGCTTTTAAGTGTAATGTACCATGTTCTTCCGATTTCTACATTTTCTTCCTTAATATGTTGAATATTTACGTGGTCTTGATTAAAATATTCATCTTACATTAGCTTTGGCTCACTGTGCTGGTAAACTTTGCAAAAAATACAAGAGCGCTGCCGGTGTTCGGCTGATTAGGGAAATCCCCGGCGGCGCAGGTAAATGACCCCGTGACCTGGGGAAGCGCGGGCTTGCTTGCCTCGCGCCAGCCGAAACTAAATGGGCGCTCTATAACCGCTGTGACGACCTTACGGTTGCGAGTCCGAGAGCCTAACCACTAGGCCACCGACACCACAGTTAATATTCAGTTAGCACCAGGTTCCAAGCAACATCTTTTGATCATTCCTCCATACCTTGGGGTCCAATAAATATTAGAGTAATTCTATCAACAGTGCACGGCTTATCTATGTGACATGGGTGATAGAAACTACCTGTAAACTTTACTTATATGCGCGTCATTCACGTAAGTTTTAATACAAGTTCCCCCTCATGAGAACATTCGTATTAACTCACACTATTGGATGCTTACTTCAGCTTTTGGTTTTTTTTCATCAGGCGGACATTATCGTTATCAACTGCCACTTAGTGGTGAGGGACACCATGTTGGAGTTGCCGAGGCTTACTGGAGCTCTTCGGGCCTTTGGTAGCGTGACATCTCAAGACGACACAGAGGGGTCAACTGTCTTCCATAATGACCTTGTCTTGCGGAAATCCCTGGCCTTGCAAAAGCAGAAAGAGAAAAGTCTGTCTTGGAAAGACTTGAATTCATTTTTCAGAACTCACTCCAATGTGAGTCCCAATGAACTGGCCACCACAGTGAAGCAGCTGATTGCAACAGCGAAGAGTATTGGTGAGATGCTGTGATCTCTTTTTTGCTTTTAAGAGAAAGACTGGGTCTTTTATAAATGCCATGCTGTTGAATTGTATTGTGGCAGAGAGCAATTTTGCAATGTCAAATGTTGGATTGTTCAACTTAGGTAGTTATATTTTGCTCAAAGTCCAGCAGTGGCATGTATATATATTTCTAGTACAATGAATGGGCTCACCACCTTGCATATGTAAAAATCAATGTGACTTTGATTCCCTGGATTTCCCCCTCTGTCATGTAGTTTTTGTGTCAATAAAGACTTGCCTACAACTGGAGCCAGTACGGATGTTTTGTTTATTTTTCTTTTGTTTTTCATATTTTTGATTTAAAGGAAATCAGGGGAATGGGAGGGAATGTTAGACACATGTTGGAAAACTAAGAAATGGGGAGATATTTTATCTTAAAGATACCATTGTTTCATATGGAAGTTTGCACTGATGGTTGGTTCAGGCGACTAATTTGCTAACCCTTCTTATGATGGAATGTAAAGTGTATGAAAATCTGTTCTCAAATGTACATGTCTAATTTTGACATTGGTTCATGCCTCTGTCTTCCTTGCTCCATTCTTCTCACTTCTATACTCTTTCCACTGAGCGTAGTGCTCTCGCATCAAAATGACCATTATTATTTAAGATATCTTTAAAGACACATTTAATGACATCATTTTTATGTCAGTAGATTCATGTTCAGTACAATGTTATGTAAATGTCTATGTATCCTTTTATGTATTTTGCGAATTGCATTGTGTATATTATTTTATTAAATGTATTTGTATGGGATCATTTCGTAACGATGTGTAAGCGTGCGCATGTGATAAGCAAGTAGATGTGTGTGTGTATGTGTGTGCGTGTGTTTGGCGTACATGTGTGCACATGTGTGCGTGTAATGTGTGGGTGAGTGTGTGTGTGTTTGAATATTTGTATGGAGTGTGTGTGTGTGTGTGCGTGAATATTGTTCGTACATCTCTCTCTCTCTTGCCCTTTTTAACTCCGTACATGCCTTTATGTAAAGCACGTAGACCTGTGCTTATACGGGAGTGGGTGCTGTAGAAATGATCTTCATTATTATTATTATTAAAAGCTGAAGAGTCTCACCCGATGTTTAAAAAAAGAAAGAGACTTTTCAATCCGTTCTTTTTTCTGTTCCAGTTGGATCCGAGGAGTCTGCGGACACAGTGGAGTGTGGCGCGGCTTTTCTGTTTGAGGTGTTCAAGTCTGTGGAGACGGTCGGTCAGAGAGAGGCCACCCAACTGAGAGGCACGTTCGGCCCCTACCCGGCCAGCGCTGCCACCAAAGCGTGTCAGATTGTGAAGAAGATCGTAGGCTGGCTACCTGAGGAAGCTGTGGCTGAATTGTCCTCAGAAAGAGAAGAGGGTATGTGAGAAGATTATGTTTAACACGACATATTTTTCTTGACAATTTATTATGGGAGTCCACTACAATCCATCCACTCTCTTTAAATCAATTTTTTTTCTGAGATAGTCTTAAATTACCTTGTTGCAGTGAACCAAATGAATTTAATACAGTGATTATGACCTTTGTGCTGAGTTTGAGAAAGTAGGCGAATGTAGTTACGGGGCTTTGTTCTTCCTAGTATACTTTTTGCTGGAGTTTTGAGTATATTAGGTGAGAGAAAATGCATAGAAGTATTGTAATCCCCGTTGATGGATATTTGTGAGGCGCTCGTCAAAATAAAAAAATAGGAGAAACAGGCATTTTTCCGAAAGTTTGGACATTTTTATCTAATTTTTATTTTTCGAGCTCAGCCTTTTTTGTGTCCATATATTTTAATAAAAAACATTGGTTAAAGGCACAGAATATATCACTTTTCTGTTTTCAAGGACTCTTCAGCTATTAAAATTAATACATTTTTGTGGCCATTTTCTCGCTAATTTCACCATTGAAACCAGGCGACCTCACTTCCTTCAATCGCAAATATCTTGAGTTCTATTCAAGATATATGGATATTTATTTCACTTAAAGCAAGATAGATAAATCAGCTTTCAGGTGATACCAATAATTCCAGATGCCCCAAAATTGATGAGTGCCTGATTCCACCGTGTCATGACACATTTGTGCATTTATATTGTAATTTACAATTACTCTAAAGTCCAAATATGCCATTTGCTCCCCATTGGATGGGTTATCATTTGTGAATTTATGATTTTTTTTTACTTTTTCAGGAGATGGGGCAGCTACCCTTGAAGAATTTGGTCTCTCGATCAAATTCACTATGCCTTATGATATAGATTCTGTCGATGAAGATGAAGAAGAGCTCTCTAGTGAGGAAGAGGAAGACTCTCAGAGCAGCAAAGATTTTGACCTGCGGTACAGTACCCATGCCCAACTCCACACAGACCAGCAGTCAAATACAGGTGCCAGGTCAAGGTCGTCGGAGTTTGACACAAGCTGGATGCTGTCGATGCTGGCCAAGTACTTTGACGGCACCGACACGGGTGTGTGCATGGGCCTTGAGGAACTCTCTGATACCGTCTTTGATGTGATTGCTTCCCAACGCTCTGACAATGAACTGCAAAATGAGGTGAGTCTGTGGGCATCACTTTGTTTTGGTAAGGTTTTGCGGCACTTGCAACTGCATAAGGTCATATGAGCGCCAAGGGGTGGATGACAACAGAGAAATCCAAACGGGGAATCAGGCTTACTACTCTGCTCTCCTCTCTAGTCTCAACAGTACAAAGTCTGCTTCGCCTATCAAGGCACCCCGGAAATTGAAGTTCACAAGAGAGTGACAAACATACAAAAGAAGTAGAGGAATAATGATGATAGAGATCAGTAAAGAAAAAGCAGCAATTCCCTACTGTTTCATATAGTGTCTCTTTAAAATCAGTCGTTTCTGTAAGTGACATCGATGGTCTAGTGGTTAGGCTGTCGGGCTTGCAACGGAAAAGTCGTGGTTGGCACCCTGTCAGGGGCCTCATCTCACGTCTTTGGAAAAGGCAGTGTACACACGAAGTTTTCTCACTTCACCCAGGTGGGAATTAATACCTGGCTAGACTAGACTTGCTAAAGAGACAGCTGAAGATCTTGTCAGTATGTTAATGTATGAGTGCTTAACTGGGCTGCTGGCACTGTATGGGTGAAGCTGAGAATATTTCTGAGTTTTTTTATGGTCTGCTGGGGTAATAACATTGATTGCAAAGTGCACAGAGCTTGCTGTTGAGTTGGGGTATGTGCTATACAAATGCTGTTTACTATTATTAATGCGGCATTTGCCTTGACTCATTCCTTCTGCTTTGCTAATTTATGCAAGTCCTTCCAGCTTAATAGACTGAGTTGGTAGAACAGGGCACATGATACATAAGAATATCAGAGACTTTGATTCCTGTTTAATATTCTCAGTAATGGACTCTCAGGTAATGTGTTATGGTGTTTTTGGATACTATGGTACTTTGACGACATCTGTAGCAGTCCTGTGTGTTGTATATATGGATGGTACTGTAAGTTGCTTAACCCTATCCGTACGTCGTGTTTTATTATCGTATCCATACGACGTGGGGAACTCTGTGCCACCACTTAACCCTATCTGTACGTCGTGTTTTATTATCGTATCTATACGACGTGGGGAACTCTGTGCCACCACTTAACCCTATCCGTACGTCGTGTTTGATTATCGTATCCATACAACGTGGGGAACTCTGTGCCACCACTTTCAAAGAGGGAATTTACTCGTTAATCCGATCCGTATGCTTTGCATAGCAGTCTGTCAAAATGAATTTTTGAGAAATACTGAAACTTTCAAAGAGATTTTCATCCTAGAAGTATTTCTAAAAAGTGAAGAATACAACCCCGGGGGGTACAAAATGACCCCCAGTCTTCCGGATAGGGTTAAATGTTATTGCATAAATTCTAATGAGTTATTTAGCTGTCAGTCGTCGATGTTACAAGTGTTTATTGGAGCTTATTTTTAAAAAGTTGAATTTGTTCCCATTTCTTCGTAAAATTTGCATTCTTTTTGATTTTCGTGCCTAAGAGTCAATATTGTTCTCTTAAATTCAAACTTTAAAGTATTCAGATTGTAATATTCAATTTGGTTGATATGGTATCATTTGCTTTGGCTGTAATGCAGTACCTTTCCTAACATGATGACTATCAATTTTCTCTTTTATTTTTTTTTTCAATCCCAACTCCCACGTCAAAACCCTCAAGCTGTTTGACCTGCTAGGCTTTGACAGGTTTGAGCTGATCCAGCAAATCCTCAGCAACCGTGACAAGCTGCTCAAGGCCAAGGTCTCGGAATCCACACGTGCCCTTATGCAGCAAGCTCCTAGTAAGTCAATGTTTGACTATTCTTCTCATAGACAAAGTTGGCTCTTGCAATGAATTTTTCTTTTTCACCGCCTCGCTCTCTCTGCCACCCTCTCCCTCTCTCCCTTGCTCTCTCTCTCTCTCCCTCTCTCTCTCTCTCTCTGTCTCTCTCTCTCTCCTCTCTCTGTTTCTCTCTCACTTTTTCTCAGTCTTTCTCTCTTTTTTTCTTTTCCCCTGTCCATCTCTCTTCCTCTTCCTCTTCCCCCTCTGTTCTTCCCTGTCTCTCACCCTGTCTTCTGCTCTTTCATTCTGTCTCATTCTCTATATCATCATTCTCTGTCTCCGTCACTCTGCTACTCATGCCTACATCTCTGAGCTTGCACAAGTCACTTTGCAATCACACAGCCAGCAGTACAAAATACCCCATCTGGTCACCCAGCCACGAGAGAGACTGCAGCAGACTTCTCGGGCCTGGCGCCGGACGCCAGGGGCCAGGTGACCAAAACGGATAATTTTCATCAGCACATTATTGCGCCAAGTGACTGCAAAGTGTCGAATCATAGTTACAGAAGTGATGGACTTTCTACTATTTTATCCAAGAATTACTCACACCTTGCTCGAGTTCTGAAGTGTTAACTCAAGATGCCGCTGAATCTGTTGATACCTATTGTGTTCTTAGACTTTATCTTTTCCTGGGGTTACATGATTTATTAACTGAATGGCTCTTGATTTCTAACCCTCCCAGCCCCAGCCATTTTTGTGTTCTTTCTCCCTGACCCCAGTCCCAGCCAATACAGCAGTATTTCAGAAAAAGAGGCATACATTCTTAAAAAATGATGTATCTTTGTAATGAGGTTTAGATAATAACATTTAACAATGTTTAAAGGTAAAAGAACAAATATTATGAGCATTAAAGTTCAATTAAATTAGCTAATTTTGAAAAATGCGCAAATTCAGTAACCCCGAAACTGGGAATACACACTCTTGGGACGATGGGAGGTACAAGCGCTGCTGGGATGGAAGGGTTAATATAAAAAAAAACAACCATATTTCCTAAAAGATTATAGTTGTGTATGTTTTGTGGCCCTCATTGACAAAATTAGATCATTTAAGAGGCTGGCTACTTCAGCCTTAACTGTCAGGTCCATCCCGGGCTGAGAGGGATACAACATCCCATCCCAGCAGACAGACAAAGTTACTTGAGTATATGAGTGTTTGAGCGCCTGCAGATGGCAGCTTGCCCTGTATGCCTCCCAGGAAGTTGAGGTTGCTTCAGAATGCTATCAGGTCTGCTGGGGTAATGATATAGATGGTAAAGGCATAGAATTTGTTTTTGAGCGGGACTTTATGCTGTACAAATACCATCTATCTGTTGTTTTTATTAGACTTAACAATTCCTCCCTACGTGTCCTTTGCATACATTGCAGAAGCGTGAAACTGCTAACCACAGATGCAGATGCTCGAAGTTTGCCTAATGGAATATTTTTTTCAATTTGTTGCAGAAAATAAGGAACCTTCTCGTCCTGCATATGGCTGTCAAGTGGTTGTGCAGGTAAGGAAATTCTACTGTATTGACTTCATTGGCTTTTTACCTAGAATTCGCCTGATTTGAGCATTTTGACAATGAAAATTACAATCTTATTCATCTTGCAGTGAGAAATTTATTTTCTTTAAAAAATTGTTCACTAGCTATAGAAAGTTATGTGTTTTTCTAGAGCATTTAGAAAGTAAGATATTTTAATTCTGATGTCATAGTTATGAAACAAAAGTTAAATGACTTTTGAAAAATAAATTTTTTTCTAAGAAGAGGTCAGGATGGAAGTAAAAGAATCAGCATTGGAAGAGGGGAAGGTGGCTGGGAAAACCATTTCAGTTTTGCTTTAAAAAAATGCATGGGAGAAACATGGATAGCAGTTATCTTTCTTTTAGTTCTTATGGACTGTGATTAATCTGCAGTTTGACATAGTAAATTTAAGTAAACTAGGCAAAATGATTAGCATAATTCGTCTTCTGTTGTCTTTTTTATATCTAAGGCTATTGCATAAATTCTGAAGGTGGGTGGTTGGCGGGTGCTCTGGTGTGGTTTGCTTCTTCTTTCCTATCAAACGTCTATCATCTTTATCTCCCCTCCTTCTCTTTTGTGTTTGTTACTCTCTTATAACACGCCTAATCTTCGGCACTGATATGACCTCATTGTGTTGCAAGTGCCGTGAAACTCTAACTAAAACAAAACATTCTGAAGACCAAGGTTTTTCCCTTTACTGCCTGGCCCGAGACTGTCTGGGGCTCTTTGATTGGATTATGAATGGAAGCAAACTCCTGTTTAAGTGAAGCTTCATGTTTATCTCAACACAAATTTTTAATGTTTTCTTTTTATCAAATGGAGTGAAAGCTCAGCTGTTCTGTGCAGCAAAAATTTTTGTATATTTTTTTCTTTTGGGTTTTTGTTTCGAAACTTCACAATATAACCCTACCCACCATTTGCTTCCTCATATACAACCACCCAGAACCTTTCGTATAAAAGTTTCAGCTCACTGTTTCTTATGTCATGGGGTCCAGAGTGTTGGTGATAATTTGGCTGTGGGTTTGCGAGGGGAAATATGACGTGACTAAACTTCTAAAATAATTTGAAATATAAAAGAATATTATTTTTTTGCTTTTAAGCAGTTGATTTATGAAATGCAGCATTGCACTTTCACTTCAAGATCTACTCCATTACTCAAGTCTCAGGCCTGGCAATGAAGGGGTTTATGATTGACTGGCTTTTTGCTTCAATTGGTCCCTTTTAAACTCAAGGGGGCTATCCAGATAAATGCTGTTTTGAGAAAATCGAAGTTAAAGTTTTGGGATCCTTATTCCGTCTCTTTAAAAAACAAGGAGAATTTTCTCTATAATCACCAAGCAAATATACACTCCAGTGAAACCAAACTTCTCCTATAGGTAGGGCAATGCTCACTTTTAGTGTAGGTCAAGATTTCTGGAACCCCCCGAAATCTGGGTCAGCCCTCTTGTCCTTAAAAGCGACCAATGAACTCTTTCCCTTCTGTAGAGTGTTGAGGAGAAGTACCTAGCCAAGCAGATACGCAAGGAAGAAAAGCGGACACGAAAGGACGGAAGATTCACCGATGAGGATATGGAGATTGCTGGAGCTCTTGACATGTCTCCGGAGGAGCTCAGAGCCAGCAGGTATGTGTTTATTTCTCATACATACAGGTGTGTGTGTGTGTGTGTGTGTGGGTTTGTGTATGTGTGTGTGTGTGTGTTTATTTCTCATACGTGCGAGTGTGTGTGCGTGTGTTTTTTTGTGTGTGTGTGTGTGTGTGTGTGTGTGTGTGTGTGTGTGTGTGTGTGTGTTTGCAGGTGTGTTCTGACTGGAGCAGTAACAGTGTCCTCCAATATTGCAATGCTTTAAGTTGCTAAGGATTGCAATTGACTTGTATAGATTTTCCTGGTCTTATCTGAGACTAGGGCTGAGAGGGATAGCGGGTGGTTGGCGGGTGCTCTGGTGTGGTTTACTCCTTCTTTCCTATCAAACATCTATTGTCCTGATCTCTCCTACTTTTTTTCTGTGTTTGTTACTGTCTTGTAACACCTCTAATCTTCGGCTTTTATATGACCTCATTATGTTGCAAGTGCCGTTAAACTCTTACTAAAATTAAACTGAGAGGGATACAAAAGCCAAGCAGAAAGACTGAGATACTCTACAATAGTTTTCCCCATTCAGAACACGAGCACTCTGGTCTATTGTGTGCATGCCAAATCACTTAACCACCACACCCCAGACGCCAGTAATGTGTTGGTCACAGTTATTTCAAGTGGCTGGTTGGTGGGTGCTCTGGTGTGGTTTGCTCCTTCTTTCCTATCAAACATCTATCGTCCGTACCTCCCCTTCTTCTTTTTTATGTTTGTTACTCTCTTGTAACACCTGTAATCTTCGGCACTTATATGACCTTATGCAGTTGCAAGCGCCGTAAAACCTCTACTAAAACTAAAGACAGTTATTTCAACAGCTCCACATTGTGCGTGTGTGTCTGTGTGTGTGTTTCAGGGAGGCGGCTCTGCGTGCGGCAGCTTCCGCTCCTCTCTTCTCCGGACGGTCTGCCAGCTACGTGCGCCAGGAGAGGTATCCCTTCGTGTTTGACAAGCTGGCGGAGGCTAGGCAGTCATCCGCGTTTGTCGGAGGGGCAAAGGTAAATTGCACTTTGATGTTCTTTTTTTTATCTAGCCCAAACAGTCCTCCGAACTCATTGTCTGTGCAAAGGTAAATGGCATTTAGATGGGACTTGTATGTTCTTTACCTTTCTATCTGACCCAAGAAAGCCTGTTTTTCAGATACTCTGTCATCTGTATGAGACTGATGCTATTGCTTCTAGGGGAGGACTTCCGTAATGAGCGACCACTATGAGACAGCAGAATTGAGGGCTAGGGGTAGGGGTAGATCTAGGGTTAGGCCTCTTCTTTACTATGTTTGATGGGGTGGTCGCTCATTACAGAAGTCCTTCCGTTTCTAGTTCTGGTCCTGACAAAGTTTTTGTTCAATGTTCCCTAACTGGCTGCTGGGTCTCAGTCTATTTTTTTATTTTAAAAATTTTGGTACATGGCTGATAACCGATACAATCCAAGATAGTTTTTGATTTGTAAACAGTTGTATTATCGGGGGTGGTGTTAAAAAGTTTCCATGACCAAAGCTTTCCTCTTTTCTGCCTGTGATTCATCAGAGGCTTTGGCAACTACAGATGGCTTTTTAAGAAATTGTGTCGTAAATCCTTGCTTTGCTGAATGCGTGTCATATGACACCTGACGTCGTGGAATCTTCAGTGTGCTTCTGTTTGCTCTTGGTTGAGAAAAATTTGTTGCTGCAATAAGTATCTCATGCCAGTGTGAATACCATGACATGTGAGGCGGCGTGGTGGAATCAGGCTCTCGTCAATTTTGGGGCACATAGAATTATTGGTATCATCTTAAAGCTTGTTCATTTGTCTTGCTTTCAATGAAAGAATTACCCATCCATCTTCAATAGAAGTGGAGATATATTGTATTGAAGGAGGTGGGGGTCATCTGGTTTAATAGGAAAAATTAGCGAGAAAATGGCCGCGAAAGCTAGGTACATTCCAAAGCTGGAGAGTCCTTGGAAACTGTAAATTTATATTTTTGTGCCTTAAATCAACGTTTTCGGTGAAATCCTCCAAGGAATGTGTTTGTAAATGGACATAACAGGTGTTGAGCCAAGAAACAAATATTTGATAAAGATTGCTCAGCAGGGAGAAAACTGCTGTTTTCTCCGATTTCATTATTTTGACGAGAGCCTGATTCCACCATGCGGCCTCACATATACCCTTTGTGGTTTTGGTGTATGTGCAAGGGCTACTTATCTATGTTTGTGGGTGGTTTGCGGGTGCTCTTGTGTGGTTTGCTCCTTCTTTCCTATCAAACATCTATCGTCCTGATTTCTCGTACTTCTTTTGTGTGTTTGTTTCTCTCTTGTAATTCCTCTAATCTTGGGCACTTATATGACCTTGTTGTGTTGCAAGTTCCGTAAAATTCTGACTAAAACTATCTGTGTTTCAGTTTTGTGTGTGTCCTGTGTCCTGATTTGCTGCTGGATGTTTATGATTTTTGGAGAAAATTTGTCACCATGGAAGTAATTGTTGTCCTTGGAAAAAAAAAAAAAAGAAAATTGTTTGGAATTTGTTGATGATGATTTTTTTTGGGGTTTCCTTAATGGGCCTGGTGGACTCCACGAAGAAATCTTCGAGCGAGAGCGAGGTTTTTTTTCTGCTCCATTGTCATTATACTCAGAGGCACCTCCACTCGTCCAAACAACTCCATTCGAATTGCCATTGATGATGATGATGATGATGCTGATGATGATGCTGATGATGATGATGACATCTGTGCTTCAGTTTAAGTTCTGCGTCTGTTTCTCTAGTTGGCCCTCCCGGAGAGTTTCACTCGCAAAGACGAGAAGCTGTATGAAGAGGTGAACATCCCACCGAGTGACGCGGCCCCAGTGAACATTGGCAAGGAGAGGGTGTCCATCTCTTCTCTTGACGAGGTATTGTTGGGATGGGGGGAGGAGGGATGTGTGTGTGTATTTGTGTGTGTGGTGTGTGTGTGTGTGTGTGTGTGTGTGTGTGTGT
>NW_004797402.1:549005-566897 GCF_000002075.1 Aplysia californica | reverse complement strand
TGTGTGTGTGTGTGTGTGTGTGTGTGTGTGTGTGTTTTAATGTGTGTGTGTGACTTATAATTGACAATATCAAGGGTAGACAATGCAAGATCTACTATTTAGTAATTATAAATCAAAAGTTTGAAGTGTAAAGAGTATAGACTAGAACAGTTGCTGGGTTTTTTTTTCTTTTTTGTATTAGTATCTGCACACCAATTTGTTTTGTAGTCTCATCCAATGCAGCTGACTCACTGCACCGATGATATGTGGGTGGTTGGCGGGTGCTCTGGTGTAGTATGCTCCTTCTTTCCTATCAAACATCTATCGTCCTGATCTCTCCTCCTTCTTTTAAGTGTTTGTTACTCCCTTGAAACACCTATAACTATAATCTTCGGCACTTATATGGCCTTATTGTGTTGCAAGTGCTGTAAAACTCTTACTAAAACTAAATCGATAATATGGTACTGGTAACACATGTGACTTTATTGTTGTCTGTGTGGGTGGTTGGCGGGTGCTCTGGTGTGGTTTGCTCCTTCTTTCCTACCAAGATCTATCGTCCTGATCTCTCGTCCTTTTTTGTGTTTGTTACTCCTTTGTAACACCTCTAATCTTCAGCACTCATATGACTTTATTGTGTTGCAAGTGCCGTAAAACTCTTACTTACTAAAACTATACCAATAATATGGTACCGGTAACACATGTGACTTTCTCGTTGTCTGTCCATGTCCACAACGATCAGATCGGACAACTGGCTTTCAAGAACACGACTGCCCTCAACCGCATCCAATCGGTGGTGTTCGACTCGGCCTACAAGACAAACGAGAACCTGCTGATCTGTGCGCCCACCGGCGCTGGCAAGACCAATGTGGCAATGTTGACCATCCTGCACCAGTTACGCCAGCACATGTCGCAAGGAGTCATCAAAAAGGACGAGTTTAAGGTTTGTGGAAAATTCTTGGCCCTCACACACAAATATGGGCTTTGATTGTTTTTTTTGGGGGGAGGGGGGGAATCTTTGATATATTTTAATGCTTTTTTGAGTTGCTGTTTTCCAGTCTTGTATATAATCATTTCTCAAAGCAGCATTTCGGCTTTTTTTTTGTAGCCTACTTTGATTTTTTCGCTTTGTGTAGAATTCTTGATCCTCACACACACACCTAGGCTTTCGTTTTGGGTGGGTTAATCTTTGATGCATTTTAATGTTAATGTTTTTTGAGTTGCTGTTTTCCAGTCTTGTATATCTTTTCTTAAAGCAGCACTTTGGCTTTTTTTGTACTTTGATTTGTTCGTCTTGTGTCAAATTCTTGGCCCACACTCAGGCAAGGGCTTTCTATTTGGGTGGTTTTGTATTTGGTAAATGTTTATGTTTTTTGAGTTGCTGTTTCCAGTCTTGTCTATCATTTCTCAAAGCTGCATTTTGGCTTTTTTTGTGCTTCATTTTACGATTGACTTACTTTGAAACAACCTTTACTACCAGTCTGCTCCAGATTTTCACATGTTTGTTGGACCATGCAGATTATAGAAATACAGAGTTCTCAATTTTGAAATATAATAACTTGTCGGACATTTTGCCTCTGCGGGTGGTTCAATATGATTGTTGATGGAATCTTTATCTGTATCCCTTGGTCCAAAATTGTCTTTTCTGTTTTGTAATATTTGCTCCTACCTCAATGTAAATTGCAAGTCCACAATTTAAGAAACACATTTTTGTGGATGTTCGAGATGTTTCTGATTATGTTAGAATTTTTAAAAATTTCCCCACCAAGTGAGAGATATGTAACAAATTCTCTGATTTACTTTTTATCTGTGTCTCCAGATAGTCATAAGTAGAAGCTGCTCTGAAGGCTCTGGGTCCAAAACTTGTCTTTTGTTGTTTTATTAAAACACTGGCTGCTTTGTCAATGTCAATTTTAAGTAAATTATTCATCCTAGTTTTGTCTATAGTTTACTTGTTAGTGATTTCCTTTTTTTAGAGGTAACACCTCTAATCTTCGGCACCTATATGACTTTATTGTTTTGCAAGTGCTGTAAAACTCTTACTAAAACTTAGAGGTGGGGGGATGCGTTTCAAATTCTTTGGTTGACCTTTTTTTGTGTGTGTCTGTCAGATTGTGTACGTAGCTCCCATGAAGGCTCTGGCTGCTGAGATGGTTCGGAACTTCGGGGGTCGCCTGGAACCTCTGGGTATCTCGGTTCGTGAACTGACGGGAGACATGAGCCTCAGCAAGCAAGAGATCCTCAAAACTCAGGTTTGTGGTCTAAAGGTTTTTCTCCTCGGTAATGTAGGATTTAAGCTCAGGTGTTGTTTTATCTATGTGAGATCTCATCTATCTCATTTCAACCATTTCATTTAACTCATCTCATCTCATCTATTTCATTTATCTCATATCATCTATTTCACCCATCTCATCTCATCTGTTTCGTTTATCTCTCATCTCATCTATCTTTTATTCTTATTCTTATTCTCGATGGCATGCATCACACTTGAAGTCTGGTATCTGTCATAAATTGGGCCGTCCTGCTCAGTTCATCTGTCGGCACGTATAGCTTCTTTTGTAGCGTCAGTGGGGTTGGCATCTATCTTTTATAATATAGATTATAAAGTACGCAGAGCTTGCTGTTGAGCAGGATGTTGCGCTATACAAATGATATTATTTTTTCTTCTCCTCCTCCTCCTCCTCCTCTTCCTCCTCCTCCTCCTCCTCCTCCTCTTCTCCTTCTTCTCTTTATTAATGTTATTTCATTATCATTATATAATAACAATAATAATAATAATAATCATTTCATTCCATCTCATCTCATCTTGTCTCACCTCAGATGCTCGTGACGACCCCGGAGAAGTGGGACGTTGTGACCCGTAAGAGCACCGGGGATGTAGCCCTGGCTCAGCTGGTGCGTCTGCTCATCATTGACGAGGTTCACCTGCTGCACGACGACCGAGGTCCGGTCATCGAGACTCTCGTGGCTCGAACCAAGAGACAGGTCGGGATATGTTGTGGATATTTTGTGGATATTTTGTGTCTGTGTGTGGGATATTGCTGTGAAATTTTATGAAAATTAAATAAAAATAAAATAATAAATTACACTTTTATTTATCCAGAAGGACAATTTGGTTTACAATGGCAAACATACATACATACACACACATATATACATACATAAATACATATGAATACATACATACATAAATTAAATACATGCTCAAATACATACATAAATACGCAATATTACACCAGTACCGAACAATTTACAACCATGCCATTGCCAATCGCCACTGTGCAGCGCCCTGTATTTTGAGCTAGGATTGTTGTGTCTTGCTCCAGGACACACCCGAGTGACCACCCATCTAAACTGCGTGTCACCGACATTTGCTTGACTTTACCTGAGTCTGAACTCACTGCTCACTTAGCCACTGGAGCCCCCAATAAATAAAGAGAATTGTTATATTTATGTAGGTGTAAATTGTGTGAGTGTAATGTGGACATCGCATACATATCATATACATACACATTACATACAAGCACACATGTGCACATACACACAAACACACACACACACACACACACACACACACTCAACACCCATGCACTAAATTTTGAAAAAAAATGATTACGAGTTTTTATGGTGCTCTGATACTTGCTCAGTCCTGCTGTGGATGGATACTGTGAATGTTGACCCCACCTTTGTGTTGAAAGTGACATTAGCTGAATACCATATACTTTACAGAACCACATTGTATTGTACCATACCGTACCATACTGTACTGTACTCCACCATACAATACAAATCCATTCCATACCATACCATACCATACCACACCATACCACACCATACCATACCATACCATACCATGCCATACCATACCATACCATACCATACCATACCATACCATACCATACCATACCATACCTTACCATACCATACCACACCCTCACACCACACCACACCAAACCAAACTGCACTCCACCCTGCCACACCACACCACACCCCACACCACATCGCACCACACAAAACCACAACAAAGCACACCCCACCACCCCACACCCCACCACACCCCACCACACACCACCACCGCACACCCCACCACCCCACACCTCACCACACCCCACCACAACCCACCACACCACTCCCCACCACACCACACCACACCACTCCACACCACACCACACCACACCAATATATATTTACTTGTTTCCTTTTACTCACACAGGTGGAGAGTACTCAGAGCATGATCCGTATCGTTGGCCTCTCCGCCACACTTCCCAACTACCTGGACGTGGCCATGTTCCTCAACGTGAACCCCTACACCGGCCTCTTCTTCTTTGACGGACGCTTCAGGCCCGTGCCTCTGGAGCAGACCTTTATCGGTAACTTTTGTTCTTTTGTCTTTGACTTCTAGAGGAAAGAGTCACCTGGTAACCCTCATTTTAATAATGATAATAGATAGCATTTGTATAGCGCAAATTCCCGCTCAACAGCAAGCTCTATGCGCTTCACAATCTATTCTATTACCCCAGCAAACCTGAGAGCATTCTGAAACAACCTCAACTTACTGGGAAGCTTACAGTTCAACCAGCCATTTATAGGCGCTAAAACACTAACATACTGACAAGATCTTTTGCTGTCTATGGCCTGGTACCCATTCCTACCTGGATGAAGTGAGGAAAATTTGTGTAAAGTGCCTTGCCCAAGGACACAATGTTGGGCCTCACGATTACGAGTCCGGTAGCCTAACCACATTTAGTTTCGGGAAAAGTCGGAATGACAGATAAAAAACGATAGAGAGCTAAGGAAGAGACAAGATTATTTACCATTGTGTGTAAGACATGAGAAGACCTTGTGGAACCTGGAGAAGAGTCACAGAGATAGATACACAGAAAACTGGGAAGACATGGAATAACATTAAGAGGCTAGTCCGGGATAGGGAAAGGTGGAAAGTGTTTGCTCTTGCTATACAATATCATTCCATACCATACTAAACCTGACTCTGCCCTACTGTTGTGCTTTTGGGTTTTGATTAAATAAGGCTTACCACATAAGAAATCACGAAGATACAGACATGACAAAGTCGTGTTTTTCCTGGGGTGATGTAAACAGGAAGTTGACGATGTTCGATGAATGATTGGATACTTAGAGTAAGAATCGATCGGTACCAACCAGTTGTGTCCCATGAAATGTACTGCATGATCTATGTGCACCCGACTCCATGGTTTCTCCGGTAACATCCAAGGATGAATTGGTGCCTTCGAAGGGTTGTTTTGATGCTCATTGCATGTTTGACACTTATGCGACACAGATCCATGATATTGGAGTCTATTCCAGGCCAGTATACTGCAGTTCGTGCGAGCTGTTTCATTCGTTGCATTCCAAAATGTCCTTGGTGAAGGATTTGCCATACTTGTTGCTGCAGACTATTGGGAATGACAAGTGGAACCTGGAGAAGAGTCACAGAGATAGATACACAGAAAACTGGGAAGACATGGAATAACCTTAAGAGGCTAGCCCGGGAAAGGGAAAGGTGGAAAGTGTTTGCTCATGCCATAGTATGCCTGACTCTCCCTACCCTACCCTACCGCCCCACACCACACCCCACCCTACCTCACCACACCACACCACACCACGCACCACACTCTTGATGCAGGGTAAGAAAGGCTTTGATGATTATGATGATGTAAGACATGAGTTCAATTCCTGAACAGGGAAATTATTTTGTCAAGTATACCTGTCATTGTGCTGGGGTACTGTATCCCTCTCCACCAGGGCTGAACCTGACAGGCGTAGCTGAAGCAGCCTGACTCTTAAACTGTCTAAGTGGGTGGTTTGTGGTTGCTCTGGTTTGGTTTGCTGTTTCTTTCCTATCAAACGTCTATCGTCCTTGTCTCCCCTTCTTCTTTTTTATGTTTGTTACTCTCTTGTAACACCTCTAAATCTTCTGGCGCTAATTTGACCTTATGCAGTTGCGAGCGCAGTAAAACCTCTACTTAAACACTCAAAAAACTGTCTAAATCATGTCGATGGGAGCGTAAAATGTTTACAATCTGTACAATCGATCATTTCCCCAGGCATCAAAGCTGTGAACAAGATGAATCAGATCAGAGACTTCAACATGGTGTGCTACGAGAAAGTGAGCAAGCAAGTGAGGGCAGGATATCAGGTGAGACCAAACGGATTATGATGTACTTACGATACAGTCTTTCCCTCAATATATCCAGAAATGTTAGAACAAATATTAAAATGCTCTGTTTACATGTTCATTCTATTCCTTTGGTCAGGGTTATGTGCAGATTTCTTTCTTTTTATGTAAATCTGGTAAATTCAGAGCCTAGAAATTTAAAGGAGGAAGCATTCATATTTCATGACTAGATTTCATAATATCATCCTTCTTATTATAATATGATGGCTTTTAAGCACAAGGGGGCTGTCCCGAAAAATGCTGTTTTGAGAAAATCGAAGGTAAAGTTTTTGCCAGTTGTTCAGATTCTTTAAAAGACAAGGAGAGTTTTCTCTATAACCAAACAAATATACACACCAATGAAACCAAGCTTCTCCTATAGGTAGGGCAATGCCCACTTTTGGTGTAGGTCAAGATTTCTGGAAACCCCCGAAATCTGGGTTAGTCCGCTTGTCCTAAAAAGCGACCATATGTGTCATGACGCAGTGGAATCAGGCTCTCGTCAATTTTTGGGCATATGGAGTTAACGGTTTAATCTTAAAGCTTGTTGATTTGTCCTTCTTTCTGTGAAAATTTTACTCTTCTATCTTGAATAGAAGTCGAGATATTTCAGATTGAAAGAGGTGGGGTAAAATGTTTTCTGAGGTAAAATTAGCGAGAAAATGGCTGCCAAAGTTTGGCAACTTCTATAGCTTGAGATCCTTGAAAACTCAAAATTTATATATTTCTTGCCTTTAATCTATATTTTTCAGTAAAATTCACCTGGAAATGTGTTTTTATGTAGACGTAAAAGAGGTTAATCCAAAAGTACAAATTCGATAAAAATGCCCAATTTGGGGGAAAAAATGCCAATTTCTCCGATTTCATTTTTCTGACCAGCGCCTGATTTCACCACGATGCGTCACATGTGTAAACTCTGTAGGTTGGTAGACACGGTACGGTCATCATGGCAATTTGTTTCCTCCTCAGGTGATGGTGTTTGTTCATGCCCGGAACGAGACGGTGCGCACCGCCTTCAACCTGATAGAGCTGGCCAGGAACAAAGGGGAGATCACCCTCTTCTCACCAGAGCAGAACCGGGGATTCGGAGATGCTCAGAAAACTGTGAGTTTATAATAATAGATAATAGATAGCATTTGTATAGCGCAGGTCCCTGCTCAACAGTACGCTCTATGCGCTTCATAATCTATACTATTACCCCAGCAGACCTGAGAGCATTCTGAAACAACCTTAGCATACAGTGCAAGCAGCCATTCATAAGTGATAAAACACTAACATACTGACAAGATTTTTTGCTGTCTATGGCCGGGTACCCATTCCCACTTGGGTGAAGTGAGGAAAATTAGTGTAAAGTGCCTTTCCCAAGGACGCAACGTCGGGCCTGCGGCTGGAACCCCAGAACCCGTAACCTCACGATTACGAGTTCTTGTGAAACACTTTGGACACCATGGCAACTTATTCTTCACAATGCGCTGTATCTCCACAGGTGCTTCGGAGCAGGAACAAGCAGCTTCGTGAGATGTTTGCCGATGGGTTCGGGATCCACCACGCGGGGATGCTGCGACAAGACAGGAACCTGGTGGAGCGTTACTTCGCCGAGGGTCACGTCAAGGTGCTTGTGTGTACCGCCACGCTGGCCTGGGGAGTGAACCTGCCCGCCCACGCGGTCATCATCAAGGTGATTCTAACAGACTTGATTGTTAATCCTATCCGTACGTCGTGTTTTACTATCGTATCCATACAACGTGGGGAACTCTGTGCCACCACTTAACCCTATCTGTACATCGTGTTTTACTATCGTATCCATATGACATGGGGAACTCTGTACCATCACTTAACCCTATCCGTACGTCTTGTTTTACTGTCGTATCCATACGACGTGGGGAACTCTGTGCCACCACTTAACCCTATCCGTACGTCTTGTTTTACTATTGTATCCATACGACATGGGAAACTCTGTGCCACCATTTTCCAGAGAGGAAATTTTCTTGTTAATCCGATCTGTACGCTTTGCATTGCAGTCTGTCAAAATGATTTTTTGAGAAATACTGAAAGTTTCAAAGAGATCTTCATACTAGAAGTATTGTAAAATGTGAATAATAATAATAATAATAATGGATTGCATTTATATAGCGCATATCCACTTATGCAATGCTCTATGCGCTTAACATGATACATATAATGGATTTACAAATCAATTTTAAAGATACATAGTGTTACATACTCATGCAAACACATATTCACTCACGCACGCACCACACACATATACATACTCACATACATACATATGCACATACGCACATACAAACTCACAACGATCTACAGCTTGGATGCATTCTGTCTAATCGAAATATGATGAAAATAGAAATGATTTTAGTTTCTTCTTAAAAATTTCTAGATTTTCTGCTTCTCTGATAGTTTTTGGAAGCCTATTCCAAACAAGTGGGGCAAAATATGAAAAAGAGCGTTGGCCATATGATTTGAAATTTATTTTAGGCTTAACAAGGGTTGTTTTGTCACTAGATGATCTGAGCGTTCTAGGAGGCACATAGGGTGTTAAAAGCTGTTTTAGATAGTCCGGTGATAAATCATTTAAGCACTTGTAGCAAGTTAAACAGATTTTATATATGATACGCTCTTTCACTGGGAGCCAGTGTAATGCTTTTAAAATAGGAGTCACATGATCTTGCTTTAGTTTTTTAGTAATTATTTTGGCAGCAATATTTTGTACTCTTTGTAGTTGTTGTAATTAGAACAGACATGCAGCTATTACAGAATGGCATCATGCAGAAGAGTTCATCAGGTACACCAGCCAGTAAGGAATTGCAATAATCAATCCTTGACAATATAAGTGATGTTATTAAAGTTTTGGTGACACCAACAGATAGATATTTTCTAATGCTCCCTATTTTCTTCAGCTGGAGATATAGATTTTTACAAAGATTGGATACATGGTATTTCATTGACATATCTTGATCTAGCACCACACCTAAATTTCTTATTTTAGTTTGGGCTGATATTTCGTGGCCATTGATGTTTATTCTGATATTGTCGATTTCATTGCATGCGCTGCTATGAAGAAATAATATTTCGGTCTTATCCTCATTTAATTTTAATTTGTTCTTGAACATCCATTTTCTTATATCATTGATACATCTGGCGATTCTATCTATGAGATTGTGTACATACAACCCCGGGGGTACAAAATGATCCCAGAGGGTACGGATAGTGTTAACCGATCTTCCCCAGCTACCCCATACATCTGACTGGCTCTACTCCTCAAGACAACAATTAGAACAGACATGCAGCTATTACAGAATGGCATCATGCAGAAGAGTTAACGTTCAGATGCTGCTGGATCACTAACTACGACTGATTGTAAATGTTTACTGTCTTCACAGACGTCATTGAGATCATTTAAGAGGGTGGGGCAGGCTGCTTTGACCTTGTATGTCAGGGCCAACCCTCGCTGAGTACGATACAGCTTCCCACCTGAAAAATACAGTTACTCTATAGAATAAAGCTGACAATGAAAATGATAGTGACAATCTTTATTCGTCTTGCAGGGAGAAATTTGTCCTAGTCATTTACAATGCCAGTAGATGTTACAAGGGTTAGGTGCACTCACGCATACGCACAACAAGACAGGCCATTAGTATACACATGTCTCAATTAAGTTCTTTGCGTGATAATGGATCTCTTGTCTTCTGCCTTCAGTGGGGAAGAGCCTAACTATTACACCACAAGCTGGTAATCAAGGTGAAAGGCCTGTGACTGTCAACACACACAAAAAAAGGAAAGAAACTGTTTGCTGTTATTTCATAGATGGGCTCTCCCACAATTTATTAGTCCCGGGTTCAGGTTTTTAATTTTTTGTCATGATAGTCTGAGTTCAAATTCCCAGTGTTCCAATCATGTGATAAATATATAGGATTTGTGCCTATTCTTTGTGTCGGAGTATTTGCCAATTTTCTTTTATGCAGCCTTTATGTTTCCATTTTAATTGTGCTTTTCTTCTGCTACCTTATGCGGGGATTGGTTTTGAGTGGTCTGCTTAAGCTATCAATTAGTCAGTGTCTGCCACCGTCAGGCAGCAACCCCCTCCCCACAACAAATATCCTCAGTAAAAATTGATAGTAATCTTGGAAGCTTTTTTACTTCTTCTACAGGGCACACAAATCTACGACGCCAAAAGGGGTCAGTTTGTGGACCTGGGCATCTTGGACGTGATGCAGATCTTTGGCCGTGCCGGTCGGCCGCAGTTCGACAAGTTTGGCCACGGGACCATCTTGACCACCCATGACAAACTGAGCCACTATCTCAGCCTGATGACCCGGCAGAACCCCATCGAGAGTCAGTTCATCAACAGTCTCACCGACAACCTCAATGCCGAGGTTTGTGTACAATATCATGTGTTGTTGTTGTTGCTGTGTGTGTGTGTGTGGTAGCCTATCCGTTCGAAATGTTCGGAGCCCCGAAGAGTGTGCTCTTCGCCAGGGCCACCGCCTCCCTGTTGTTGCTGTTGTTGTTGTTGTATGATGTGGCATAACCCCATCGAGAGTCAGTTCATCAACAGTATCACCGACAACCTCAATGCCGAGGTCTGTGCTCTGTGTCGTGTGTTGTTGCTGTTGTTGTTGCTGCTGCTGTTATTGTTGTTGTTGTTGATGTTATTTAAAAAATGAAAAGGTTATCAGGACAAGAATTAAGCAGGAAATTGTCAAACAACACCCTGTTGACTTAACAAGGCATCAGTTCAGCTTTAAGAATTACATTTTAGTAAGGACTATAAATATGACCTTGTCATTTTCACTGTAGGCCTCCCAGGAAGTTAAGATTGTTTCAGAATGCTCTCAGGTCTACTTGGGGTAATAGTATAGATTATGAAGCGCATAGAGCTTGCTGTTGAGCGGGAATTTGCACTGTACAAATGCTGTCCAATATTATTTTTATTATATTATTATTATTGTTATTATTAAGTAGGTTTGTAGTTGTGTGCGTCAATGTGTTTGGCTGAAGAATTACTGAAATTTTTTTTAGATAAGAAGTGATTATCTTTTGTGGCCTTATTAAACTAGAAGCATGTTTAACTAGCTGAATAAATGGAAAAGACTTCTGATTTTAAAATCTGAAGAGTTTACAAAACGTTTCTCTCCAGATTTCTCTGGGCACAGTGACCAACGTGGAGGAGGCGGTGAAGTGGATGAGCTACACCTACCTCCACGTCCGCATGAGGAAAAACCCACTGGTCTACGGCGTTCCCAACTCCTTCAGAGAGGTGAGACTTGCTCAATCAAACGTGTTCTGCTTTTTAAGTCATAGTTTTTAGGCATCTTTGACAAAAGAGATTTATGATCAATATTTCAGTTTCTTGAGGAAGATGAAGAATTCAGACCAGATTCTGAGTTCCAACTCTCTCTGTTAATACTTGTAGTGAAATGGAATATTGCGGATGAGCTTTGGAAATGTATAGCTAGGTGCATTATGCATTTTGCAGCAGCGCTATAAAAAATGTTTTTAAAAATCGACCTGTTTTTTTTTTGGTAGTCTCTGTGGTAAGTTGGCACAGGTTTAGAAATGTCAAGCGACTTTGGTGCTGTAACTTTGAGATGGGTGGTCATCTATATATTAAATTTGACATTTAGAATTTTGAGTTTAACAATATGTCAATCTTTTTTAAATGCAGTTCTTTGAATATCTTGATATCGATTCAATTCCGAATAATCTTACGATTTTGATAGAGCAGATAGAACATTTGATTTCTGACCTCATGGTCTTTGTTACTCAAAATGGCCAATAAAGTCAGATGGAACTTTATAATTCTAAGGTAGCAATATGTCCAATAGCAAAACGAGATAAAAGATAAAGCCTGAGTTAAGAAGCAGGGTACTACCCCACTGGGGCAAGGCTAAGTGTGTTTGGTTGTTTGTTTGTGGAAGTTTGTTGATTTGGTCTTTCTTCTGTATGAAAAGATGCTTAAACATTCTTTCTCTTTGTCTTCTGTCTTCCTTACTTTTTCCATTCTTTCTTTCTTTCTTTCTTTTTTTCTTTCTTATTTGTCTTTCTTTCTTAGTTCATTCTTTGTTTGTTTGTTTGCTTCTTTCTTTCTTAGCTCTGTCTTTGTTTCTTTCTCTTTTCCTTTCTTTTTCTTTCTTTCTCTGTCTTTCTCTTTTTTTCTTTCTTTCTCTCTTTCTGTATTCGTTTTTTTTCTTCTCCTTTATCATAATGAAGGAAGACCCCCAGCTGGAAGGTCACAGGACGGCCCTGGTGTTTGAGGCGGCCCGGAGACTGGACAAGGCCAAGATGATCCGCTTTGAGGAGCACACCGGATACATGTTCTCCACGGATATGGGTCGCATTGCCAGCAACTTCTACATCAAGTACGACACGGTGGAGGTCAGTTGTCCAGGTTGAGCGGTCAAAATCTTGTGTCTTCTTCTCCAAAAAGAGCTGAAAGCATCTGGGGTTTTTTTCCCCCTTATTTTAATATTCGATTGCATTTTCTAGAAAACCCGCTGTTTTAGTTTTTTTGGCCAGATTCACATGCACGCACGCAGGCACGCATGCATACACACACGTGCACACAGGCACACAGGCACGCATGCATACACACACACGCACACACACACATATGCACGCCCCCCCACACACACACACACACACACACATACACACACACACACACACACACACACACGCACACACACACACTGCATTCTTCTGTCCTTGCACAAATAAAGAAGATATTTTAATTCACACAAATTTCTAAAGAAAACTGTTTGTATTGGCTGGTAATACGAAATAGGAACGTCAGTGTTTGAGAATGGAACTTGGTCTGTAAAATAGGAAATAGATACAAGTGTCTCCTTTTTTTCCCTTGGGGTTCTTCCGTTTGTTATGAGCATTTCAAATATTTTTTTACGAGTGAACATCCTCTCTCCTCTTCCTTAAGCAGAACATAGAATTAATTATTTACACTGACTACAAGTTCCCTCCCGGGGCAGTGCTACTGACTGAAGTGTCTTTAAGCCATTCCCAAAGGGGGGGATATACATGTTCTTATGCTCAGTAGAATTGTAAATGGGCCGATTCATCAATGTCATGCTCATACTGTGCCAGAACAACATAGGGCCTAGGGGGAACTGCTGCTTTTTCTTTCCTCATCCTTTACTATCCTCATTTTTCCTCTACTTCTTTTGTATGTTTTTTCTCTCTTGTGACCCGCTATTTCTGGGGTGCCTCGATAGTCGAAGTAGACTTTGTGCTGTTGAGGCTAGAGAAGTGAGCAGAGTAAGCCTGATTCCCCGTTTGGACTTCTCTGTTGACATCCACCCCTTGGTGCTCATATGACCTTATGCAGTTGCGAGCACCGTAAAACCTTACTAAAAATAAAACTAAATCTCCTTAAGCAGAACATAGTATTAATTATTTACACTGACTACAAGTAATTTCGGGTCATTACAGATGTTGCTTCGTAGGTTTGAGAAAAATAAAATTGATATCATATCATTTTTTTCCTTCTTCATCAGGTGATCAACGAGATGCTGCGTGCGGCCATGACGGAGGGCGATATCCTCAACCTGGTGTCCAACGCTCAGGAGTTCCAGCAGATTAAGGTGGGGGGTCACTTAATATGTGTGTGGGGTCCCTTATTGTCTGTGTGGCGTCTCTTAGTGTGTGTGTGTGGGATTACTGTGTGGGGTCACTGTGGAGCTCACTTACTGTGTGGGGGTTACTGTGTGGGGCTCACCTACTGTGTGGGATCATTTACTGTGTGTGTGGGGTCGCTTAGTGTCCGTGTGGGTCACTGTGGGGGTTCACTTAGTGTGTGTGTGTGGGTCACTGTGGGGGTTCGCTTACTGTGTGTACAGGGTCACTTGCTGTATGGGGGTTGCTTTCTGAGAGGCAGTTCGAACCTCTGTTTGGTTTAAATACTGTTCGACCTAGCTCTTGTTCTTTATTTGTTTAAAAAGTTATAATAATAATAATAATAATATAATAATCATCATCATCATAGTGATCATAACAATTATAATAATCATGATAATAACAATAGTCATAATGGTAATAATAATAATCTTATTAATAATAATAATAGTAATAATAATACTAAAAATAGCTGCATTTATATAGTGCATATTTTCACTCTACAACATACTCTATGTGCTTTACAACTATTATTGATTACCCCAGCTGTCCAGGTTATCATAAATCATCAAGCAAAAACGGCCGAAGCATTCACCGTCATATTTTAAACGCCCTTTCCCCTCCCCCATAGGTGCGTGACGACGAGATGGATGAGCTTGACCGGCTGACCAGCGACGGCTGTGAGATGATGGTCAAGGGGGGGAAGGAGAACACTCACGGCAAGGTCAACATCCTGCTGCAGTCGTACGTGTCCAGGGCCAGCGTCGACTCCTTTTCCCTCATCTCCGACATGGCCTACGTCGCTCAGGTGAGGAAACCGACCAATTAAGCTTTTATATTTTGTTTGGTATTTTTTAAAATGTTACCATGTTAGATTGACGGTGATGGGTGGTTGGCGGGTGCTCTGGTGTGGTTTGTTCCTTCTTTCCTTGCAAACGTCTATCATCCTGATCTCTCCTGGTC
This sequence comes from Aplysia californica, assembly GCF_000002075.1. NCBI lineage: Eukaryota > Metazoa > Mollusca > Gastropoda > Aplysiida > Aplysiidae > Aplysia > Aplysia californica. The sequence goes on along the minus strand of NW_004797402.1, from coordinate 552,136 downwards.
TCTCCTCCTTCTTTTTTGTGTTTGTTACTCTCTTGTAACACCTCTAATCTTTGACACTTATATGACCTTATTGTGTTGCAAGTGCCGTAAAACTCTTACTAAAATAAACTAGATTGAGGGTGCGGTGGCGGAGTGGTTAGTGCGCTCGTCTCCAAAGAGGAAAGTCCGGGTTTTAGCCTCGGTTCGGATGCGTATTTTTTTCGCCCCCTCCTGCTCACCCAGCAGTATAATGGGTACCTGACTTCGAGTTGGGGAAGTAAAGGCGGCGTGGAAAGGAACTGGCCACCCTACCACAATGCCGAAGGCCCAGGAAGTTGTCTCACTAACAAGGCAATCCCCATTGTCCGGGTCGGATGCGGGAACAACTTTACCATGTTACATAATTCGTTTAAAAAAAATGAATATATGATTGGAAGGGGAAAAAGTTTGATGTATGAAAGTAGAAAGTGGAGAAAATCCTGATCATCTGTGTCATTTTTCATTCTCCCACTTGAAGAAATTTGTAAGAATTCAATTTTCTGAAAAGTGAATGGTATTGTCACAGTGATTTATACTCTTTGGTTTGGGGAGGGGGGGTGGGGGATATAAAAAAAGAATCATTTGTGTAAAGAACTGTTATAGAAAGATGGTATCATTTCATCAGGAATACACCGTTTCATTTGATTTCTGTGAAAAAAGTCATGTTCTCAAATTTTGAGGATTTAGAGTCGATTTCCTTCTCTTGATCAACAGATGATTTTTTTAAATGTTTGTTTTATTCCTCGTTCATCCAAAAGCTGGGTGTGTGGAATGAATGCTTGAGCACAACAGCAGAGAAGATATTGGAATAACAGTCATGTGTTAATCACATTTTGTGTTGCTAAAATGATTTGTATAAAATGAAAAGAAAAAGAATGGGGAAGTCTTTGACTGAAGATGTAAAGTTCTATTTGAATGTGAGATTATCCTGCCTGTTGCCTTTTTGAAAATTCACAACCGGGTACTGATCATTTCTTGATATTATATATGTCTCAAAGTGGTGGGATCAGGCGCTCCTCAGTCTTTGAGCATGTGGAGTTATTGGTATTATCTGAAAATTTATTCATTTGCCTTGATTTCTGTGAAAAAGTTACCCATGTGTCTTGAATAGATGTCAAGATCTTTACCATTGAAGGAGGTAGGAGTAGCCTGGTCTCAGAGGTAAAATGAGCGAAAAAATGGCTGCCAAATTTTGGTAACATCTATAGCTTGAGAGTTCTTTGAGAACTGAAAATTTACATATTTTGTGCCGTTAATTAACGTCTTTCAGTAAAATTCACCTGGCAATGTGCTTTTATATGGACTGAAAATGTGTTGAGCCAATAAACAAAATTTTGTTAAAAATTGCCAAACTAGGAAAAATGCCTTTTTCTTCGATTTCTATATTTTGACGAGTGCCTGATTCGACCATGATGCCTCACGAATGTGGGTTAATAGAACATTCCTTTTTCTCTCGTGGTCAGAATGCGGCACGTATCATGCGGGCTCTGTTTGAGATCGCGCTGCGTAACAGCCACCCTCTCCTGGCGGTCAAGCTACTGGAGATGTGCAAGATGGTGGACAAGCGGCTCTGGACGTTCGAGAACCCCATGCGTCAGTTCAGCGTGCTCAGCCACGAGATTCTCAACAAACTGGAGGCTCGCCGCTTGCTGCCGGAGAAACTGAGAGACATGGATTCCAAGGAGATTGGTATGGCGTATTCATTTCCTATTAACAATTTGCTTGAATACTGTTTTAATTTTAGTATGAGTTTTCAGTTGTTTTAGTTTTAGTAAGGTTTTACAGCGCTCGCAACAAAACAGTTTTTGTTTTGTTTTTTATAGTAGAGGGTTTTACGGCGCTCGCAACTGCATAAGGTCATATGAGCGCCAAGGGGTGGATGTCAACAGAGAAGTCTTTACAGGGAATCGGTCTTACTCTGCTCACCTCTCTAGCTTCAACAGCACAAAGTCTGCTTCGACTATCAAGGCACCCCGGAAATAGCAGTTCACATGAGTGTGACAAACATACAAAAGAAGTAGAGGAAAAATGATCAATGGATTAGGAAAGAAAAAGCTGCAGTTCCCTGTTGCAGTTCAGGCACTATAATGAACATGACATTAATGAATCAGCCCATTTACAATTCTACTGTGCATAAGAACATGTTAATGTCCCCCCCTTTGGGAAAGGCCAAAAGACAATTCAGTTAGTAGCACCGCTCCGGGGGGTGTATGAGCTTTATGGCACTTGCAACACAATAAGGTCATATAAGTGTCAGAAATTAGAGGTGTTACAAGAGAGTAACAAACACAAAAAGAAGTTGGAGAGATCAGGGCAATAAATGTTTGATAGGAAAGATGGAGCTAATCTTTGGCACCTATATGACCTTATTGTGGTGCAAGTGCCGTAAAACACTTACAAAAACTCAACTCAACTCTCCGCCCCTCCTGTGTGTTTCCTCAGGCCTGATGGTGAACCACGTGAAGATGGGCTCCCTCATCAAGAAGTGCGTCCACCAACTGCCCCAGCTGGCCATCGAGGCGTCTGTCCAGCCAATCACACGCACCGTGCTCAGGGTCAGGCTGGAGGTCACTCCGGATTTCTCCTGGGACGACAAGGTCAGGGTCAAGCTCTCCCTTTCTTTGTTCCCGAGCATAACCTCCCTATTGTTTTAGGCTTCTATTGGTAGTCTTCCCTCTCTTTGGCCTTGAGGGGCCCAAGTTAGAGCTCTTTGGGGATGGAAAGAATTTCTCATGTGGAAATTGTGGCCTAACCATCTCAACCGTCATCTGTAATAGGTACTTTTTTACACTGCTTTTAGTATACTTGTACTCTGTCAAAAGAAAAATGAGAAACTTCAACGTATTTTACTTTCCTTGTTGAATAGAGTCAAACAAAGTCGTTCCTTTTCCTTGTGGGAGCGACAACATGTTTCTCTACATGGTTCATTGAGATAATCATTCCCTCTGTTCTTTTCTCCTTTAGGTGCATGGCAGCTCTGCAGAGCCTTTCTGGATCTGGGTAGAGGACCCTGAGAACAACCACATCTACCACTCGGAGTACTTCCTGCTGCATAAAAAACAGGTTTGCACGCTTAGAATATTCCTTTGGTGTTATGCTTTTTTTTTTTTTTT
>NW_004797402.1:531014-548905 GCF_000002075.1 Aplysia californica | reverse complement strand
ACACACACACACGCACACACACACACACACACATATGCACGCCCCCACACACACATACACACACACACACACACACACACACGCACACACACACACTGCATTCTTCTGTCCTTGCACAAATAAAGAAGATATTTTAATTCACACAAATTTCTAAAGAAAACTGTTTGTATTGGCTGGTAATACGAAATAGGAACGTCAGTGTTTGAGAATGGAACTTGGTCTGTAAAATAGGAAATAGATACAAGTGTCTCCTTTTTTTCCCTTGGGGTTCTTCCGTTTGTTATGAGCATTTCAAATATTTTTTTACGAGTGAACATCCTCTCTCCTCTTCCTTAAGCAGAACATAGAATTAATTATTTACACTGACTACAAGTTCCCTCCCGGGGCAGTGCTACTGACTGAAGTGTCTTTAAGCCATTCCCAAAGGGGGGGATATACATGTTCTTATGCTCAGTAGAATTGTAAATGGGCCGATTCATCAATGTCATGCTCATACTGTGCCAGAACAACATAGGGCCTAGGGGGAACTGCTGCTTTTTCTTTCCTCATCCTTTACTATCCTCATTTTTCCTCTACTTCTTTTGTATGTTTTTTCTCTCTTGTGACCCGCTATTTCTGGGGTGCCTCGATAGTCGAAGTAGACTTTGTGCTGTTGAGGCTAGAGAAGTGAGCAGAGTAAGCCTGATTCCCCGTTTGGACTTCTCTGTTGACATCCACCCCTTGGTGCTCATATGACCTTATGCAGTTGCGAGCACCGTAAAACCTTACTAAAAATAAAACTAAATCTCCTTAAGCAGAACATAGTATTAATTATTTACACTGACTACAAGTAATTTCGGGTCATTACAGATGTTGCTTCGTAGGTTTGAGAAAAATAAAATTGATATCATATCATTTTTTTCCTTCTTCATCAGGTGATCAACGAGATGCTGCGTGCGGCCATGACGGAGGGCGATATCCTCAACCTGGTGTCCAACGCTCAGGAGTTCCAGCAGATTAAGGTGGGGGGTCACTTAATATGTGTGTGGGGTCCCTTATTGTCTGTGTGGCGTCTCTTAGTGTGTGTGTGTGGGATTACTGTGTGGGGTCACTGTGGAGCTCACTTACTGTGTGGGGGTTACTGTGTGGGGCTCACCTACTGTGTGGGATCATTTACTGTGTGTGTGGGGTCGCTTAGTGTCCGTGTGGGTCACTGTGGGGGTTCACTTAGTGTGTGTGTGTGGGTCACTGTGGGGGTTCGCTTACTGTGTGTACAGGGTCACTTGCTGTATGGGGGTTGCTTTCTGAGAGGCAGTTCGAACCTCTGTTTGGTTTAAATACTGTTCGACCTAGCTCTTGTTCTTTATTTGTTTAAAAAGTTATAATAATAATAATAATAATATAATAATCATCATCATCATAGTGATCATAACAATTATAATAATCATGATAATAACAATAGTCATAATGGTAATAATAATAATCTTATTAATAATAATAATAGTAATAATAATACTAAAAATAGCTGCATTTATATAGTGCATATTTTCACTCTACAACATACTCTATGTGCTTTACAACTATTATTGATTACCCCAGCTGTCCAGGTTATCATAAATCATCAAGCAAAAACGGCCGAAGCATTCACCGTCATATTTTAAACGCCCTTTCCCCTCCCCCATAGGTGCGTGACGACGAGATGGATGAGCTTGACCGGCTGACCAGCGACGGCTGTGAGATGATGGTCAAGGGGGGGAAGGAGAACACTCACGGCAAGGTCAACATCCTGCTGCAGTCGTACGTGTCCAGGGCCAGCGTCGACTCCTTTTCCCTCATCTCCGACATGGCCTACGTCGCTCAGGTGAGGAAACCGACCAATTAAGCTTTTATATTTTGTTTGGTATTTTTTAAAATGTTACCATGTTAGATTGACGGTGATGGGTGGTTGGCGGGTGCTCTGGTGTGGTTTGTTCCTTCTTTCCTTGCAAACGTCTATCATCCTGATCTCTCCTGGTCTCTCCTCCTTCTTTTTTGTGTTTGTTACTCTCTTGTAACACCTCTAATCTTTGACACTTATATGACCTTATTGTGTTGCAAGTGCCGTAAAACTCTTACTAAAATAAACTAGATTGAGGGTGCGGTGGCGGAGTGGTTAGTGCGCTCGTCTCCAAAGAGGAAAGTCCGGGTTTTAGCCTCGGTTCGGATGCGTATTTTTTTCGCCCCCTCCTGCTCACCCAGCAGTATAATGGGTACCTGACTTCGAGTTGGGGAAGTAAAGGCGGCGTGGAAAGGAACTGGCCACCCTACCACAATGCCGAAGGCCCAGGAAGTTGTCTCACTAACAAGGCAATCCCCATTGTCCGGGTCGGATGCGGGAACAACTTTACCATGTTACATAATTCGTTTAAAAAAAATGAATATATGATTGGAAGGGGAAAAAGTTTGATGTATGAAAGTAGAAAGTGGAGAAAATCCTGATCATCTGTGTCATTTTTCATTCTCCCACTTGAAGAAATTTGTAAGAATTCAATTTTCTGAAAAGTGAATGGTATTGTCACAGTGATTTATACTCTTTGGTTTGGGGAGGGGGGGTGGGGGATATAAAAAAAGAATCATTTGTGTAAAGAACTGTTATAGAAAGATGGTATCATTTCATCAGGAATACACCGTTTCATTTGATTTCTGTGAAAAAAGTCATGTTCTCAAATTTTGAGGATTTAGAGTCGATTTCCTTCTCTTGATCAACAGATGATTTTTTTAAATGTTTGTTTTATTCCTCGTTCATCCAAAAGCTGGGTGTGTGGAATGAATGCTTGAGCACAACAGCAGAGAAGATATTGGAATAACAGTCATGTGTTAATCACATTTTGTGTTGCTAAAATGATTTGTATAAAATGAAAAGAAAAAGAATGGGGAAGTCTTTGACTGAAGATGTAAAGTTCTATTTGAATGTGAGATTATCCTGCCTGTTGCCTTTTTGAAAATTCACAACCGGGTACTGATCATTTCTTGATATTATATATGTCTCAAAGTGGTGGGATCAGGCGCTCCTCAGTCTTTGAGCATGTGGAGTTATTGGTATTATCTGAAAATTTATTCATTTGCCTTGATTTCTGTGAAAAAGTTACCCATGTGTCTTGAATAGATGTCAAGATCTTTACCATTGAAGGAGGTAGGAGTAGCCTGGTCTCAGAGGTAAAATGAGCGAAAAAATGGCTGCCAAATTTTGGTAACATCTATAGCTTGAGAGTTCTTTGAGAACTGAAAATTTACATATTTTGTGCCGTTAATTAACGTCTTTCAGTAAAATTCACCTGGCAATGTGCTTTTATATGGACTGAAAATGTGTTGAGCCAATAAACAAAATTTTGTTAAAAATTGCCAAACTAGGAAAAATGCCTTTTTCTTCGATTTCTATATTTTGACGAGTGCCTGATTCGACCATGATGCCTCACGAATGTGGGTTAATAGAACATTCCTTTTTCTCTCGTGGTCAGAATGCGGCACGTATCATGCGGGCTCTGTTTGAGATCGCGCTGCGTAACAGCCACCCTCTCCTGGCGGTCAAGCTACTGGAGATGTGCAAGATGGTGGACAAGCGGCTCTGGACGTTCGAGAACCCCATGCGTCAGTTCAGCGTGCTCAGCCACGAGATTCTCAACAAACTGGAGGCTCGCCGCTTGCTGCCGGAGAAACTGAGAGACATGGATTCCAAGGAGATTGGTATGGCGTATTCATTTCCTATTAACAATTTGCTTGAATACTGTTTTAATTTTAGTATGAGTTTTCAGTTGTTTTAGTTTTAGTAAGGTTTTACAGCGCTCGCAACAAAACAGTTTTTGTTTTGTTTTTTATAGTAGAGGGTTTTACGGCGCTCGCAACTGCATAAGGTCATATGAGCGCCAAGGGGTGGATGTCAACAGAGAAGTCTTTACAGGGAATCGGTCTTACTCTGCTCACCTCTCTAGCTTCAACAGCACAAAGTCTGCTTCGACTATCAAGGCACCCCGGAAATAGCAGTTCACATGAGTGTGACAAACATACAAAAGAAGTAGAGGAAAAATGATCAATGGATTAGGAAAGAAAAAGCTGCAGTTCCCTGTTGCAGTTCAGGCACTATAATGAACATGACATTAATGAATCAGCCCATTTACAATTCTACTGTGCATAAGAACATGTTAATGTCCCCCCCTTTGGGAAAGGCCAAAAGACAATTCAGTTAGTAGCACCGCTCCGGGGGGTGTATGAGCTTTATGGCACTTGCAACACAATAAGGTCATATAAGTGTCAGAAATTAGAGGTGTTACAAGAGAGTAACAAACACAAAAAGAAGTTGGAGAGATCAGGGCAATAAATGTTTGATAGGAAAGATGGAGCTAATCTTTGGCACCTATATGACCTTATTGTGGTGCAAGTGCCGTAAAACACTTACAAAAACTCAACTCAACTCTCCGCCCCTCCTGTGTGTTTCCTCAGGCCTGATGGTGAACCACGTGAAGATGGGCTCCCTCATCAAGAAGTGCGTCCACCAACTGCCCCAGCTGGCCATCGAGGCGTCTGTCCAGCCAATCACACGCACCGTGCTCAGGGTCAGGCTGGAGGTCACTCCGGATTTCTCCTGGGACGACAAGGTCAGGGTCAAGCTCTCCCTTTCTTTGTTCCCGAGCATAACCTCCCTATTGTTTTAGGCTTCTATTGGTAGTCTTCCCTCTCTTTGGCCTTGAGGGGCCCAAGTTAGAGCTCTTTGGGGATGGAAAGAATTTCTCATGTGGAAATTGTGGCCTAACCATCTCAACCGTCATCTGTAATAGGTACTTTTTTACACTGCTTTTAGTATACTTGTACTCTGTCAAAAGAAAAATGAGAAACTTCAACGTATTTTACTTTCCTTGTTGAATAGAGTCAAACAAAGTCGTTCCTTTTCCTTGTGGGAGCGACAACATGTTTCTCTACATGGTTCATTGAGATAATCATTCCCTCTGTTCTTTTCTCCTTTAGGTGCATGGCAGCTCTGCAGAGCCTTTCTGGATCTGGGTAGAGGACCCTGAGAACAACCACATCTACCACTCGGAGTACTTCCTGCTGCATAAAAAACAGGTTTGCACGCTTAGAATATTCCTTTGGTGTTATGCTTTTTTTTTTTTTTTGTTTGTTTGTATTTGCATGAGCTTAGTTTAGTCCTTTTGTGGGTGCTTGGCAGGTGCTCTGGTGAGGTTTGCTCCTGCTTTCCTATCAAACATCTATCGTCCTTATCTCTCCTTTTCTGTGTTTGTTACTCTCTTGTAACACCTCTGATCTTCGGCACTTATATACCTTGTTGTGTTGCAAATGCCGTAAAACACTTGCTACTAAAACTAAACATGTTTTCCATCAATGCGTTTCTCTCTCTCTCTGACCAGGTGGTGGCCTATGAGACTCAGACTATTGTGTTCACCATCCCGATCTTCGAACCCCTGCCGTCGCAGTACTACGTGAAGGTGGTCTCTGACCGTTGGATCGGCTCCAGCATGACCCACCCCATGTCCTTCCAGCATCTCATCTTGCCCGAGAGGCATCCCCCTCACACAGGTGTGTTAACCCTATCCCTACGCCCTGGGGTCATTTTGTACCCACGGGGTTGTATTCTTCACATTTTAGAATACTTTTTGTGCGAAGATCTCGTTTAAACTTTCAGTATTTCTAAAAAAAATCATTTTGACAGACTGCTATGCAAAGCGTACGGATCGGGTTAACGGGTAAATTTCCTCTTTGGAAAATGGTGGCACAGAGTTCCCCACATCGTATGGATACGGTAGTAAAACACGACGTACAGATAGGGTTAAGCTTTTCTCTCTTGTTTCAGATTACTTGCTGCAGTGTTTAAACACTTTGCCATCACGTCTCGCCGATCAGCGATGTTTACCACCCACCCAGTTTCTTTGGATTTTCCCCAAATGCCTTTGCCTTTTATGGCAAGTGTTTTTACTATATGGGCCTTGTGATGGCAGGGTGTTAAAAGTGCTCAGAGCGTATACTGGTATGGGACAGAGCGCTGTATAAATGCAATCTATTGTTATTATTATCATTATTATTTTTATAATTATTATTATTATTATTAAAATAATCTCACACTGTCCATGTCTACAAGGAGTGAAGAGAAATTTTAGGGTACACTTTTTTGTTTTATATTTTATCAGTTTTTCTTTCATTTCTCTTCCTTCCCTTTTTTTCCCTTCCTTTTTCCTTTCATTTCTTCTCTCCGAGTTGTTTTGTCATTTCTTGATTACCAGTGATAGCCAGTCGGTCTCTCTTCCTTTTTTTCTTCCTTTCTCTCTTCTTCCTCTGTCTGTTCTTTTTCCTTTCTTTTTGTCATCCTCTCTTCTTTTATCGGTCTCCTCTTGTCTTATTCCCCTATCTATGATGAGTGAGGCTTTCTATTTTAGATGAACATGTAAGAATTTATGAGTTACGTCATAGTAAGGTGACATTATGTTGTGAAAACAACGCACAGAGACATCATTATACTGGGTACCCATTGGCACGATCGGGTCGGGTCGGTTTGCTCGCCACATTGAAAGCGCAAAGCGGCTATCGTAGCTCAAACAGATTGGCCGACTCGTCGCCTAAAAAACAAACCCGTTTGTTTTCGGGCGATCGACCCGACCCGATCACATCTGCAATGGGCAACTGGTATTACAGTTTACAGGGTTCGTACAGGTCTTGGAAAACTAGAAAACTCGTTTTTATTTTCCAAGATATGAAACTCTTGAAATTTTGGGAAGTTGGCAAAATTCTTGGAAACGTCTTGGAAAGACATTTTTAACTAGATCTATTGTAAAAATATTTCCTTGAAGGTTAGAAGGCCTCGATTTTATGCGGTCTGAAGTGAACCATTAGGTATTTTTGCTTGCTGAACGAAAAATTTTCTTCCGAATTGACATGTTATTTGTCTCCTGCTCAGAATGAACCCTGGGTTTACTTTTGTGCTCTTGTCTTATGTGTTTCTGTTTTCTCTGTCAGATTTGCTGAACCTTCAGCCTTTACCCGTCACTGCCCTGAAGGATATGAGGTTCGAGGCTTTGTACAGCTTTTCACACTTCAACCCCATACAGGTAAGCTCAGCGTGTCAGTGTGAAATAGTTGACCTCCTTGGTGATATATTACCATGATTGCTTTTAGCTCCGTTTTGTATGCTTTAGATATTCTGGTCCATCCTTTCCCCTCATTAAAACTAAAAGGGGACATCTGCAGTTGTTCATAAGGAGAATGTGGCCAATTCTTTGCCTTTGTCTTCTGTCACAAATAATTTATTACAAGGCTTTTGATATATGTGAGGCAGCGTGGTGAAATCAGGCTCTCATCAAAATAATCAAAGTGAAAAAACTGGCACTTTCCATAGGTTTGTGATCTTTTATCAAATTTTTGTTTTTTGGCTCAACACCTTTCATGCCCATTAAAGAACACATTTTTGTGTGGATTAAAAGCACAAAAAATGTAAATTTTCAGTTTCCACAGACTCTCAAGCTAAGGAAATAACTAACCTTTGGCGACCATTTTCTCACTAATTTTATCTCAGAAGCCAAGGGAGGCATTGCGCTGCCAAGAGCGAAATGCTCGCAGCTACTAAAGGGATTTGAAAACAACAACAACAACATCTCAGAAACCAAATGACCCCGCCTCCTTTAATTACAAATATCTCAACTTCTATTCAAGATAGATGGGTATTTGTTTCAAAGAAAGCAAGGCAAATGAACAAGGTTTAAATATAAAACGATTCCAATAACTTCACATGTGTCCAAAAATTGACGAGTGCTTGATTCCACTTTGTCGAGACAAATAATATTTTTCTCTCCAGATGAGGTAATATGCTAATATTTAAAGACCAAAATAGAACCTTAACACTCCATGGTATATTATGAAGTGGAACAGATGATACAAAATCTCTCAGGGATGCTGTTCAGTTGCCGCCATCAATCCTTACACCCCCTAGTCCCTTCTCCTCCTCCCTAATTTCAACTTTCACCCCCCCCCCCCCCCACTTTAATCCCCCTACACCCTCCACTTCCTTCCTTTTCCCCAATTCTTACCATTGATAGCTAATTATGCTGTCTTTTTGTAGACATTGAGAGTTGAATGTGCTTGTACAAAGGCCGACTTTTGTCTGATTTAGACCCAGATTTTTCACACCTTGTACCACAACGACTGCAACGTCCTACTTGGCGCCCCTACTGGTTCGGGAAAAACTGTGGCTGCGGAACTGGCCATCTTCAGGGTGTTTCGGGAGTACCCAAAGTTCAAGGTTAGCCTGGCTCTATTTATAGAGGGGAAACCTCTGTACACTCTAAAGTTGTAATTGACTGTTCATGTTGTGTTACTTGCTATGAAAGATAAATTTATCATGTCACTAATGTTGTCTTCGATAACAAACAAGATTGTTTTGCAGATACTGCCTTTTTATGTGGAAAGAGAATTGTTTTGGTGTGGAGATTGTATTAGATTTTTTAATACTTTCTATTTTGGTATTAATTTGTCTGTTTTTGTGTGTCTTTTTTAAATTTGACAATATGCAAGTCTTTTCATTGCTAGAATTCTATTTTTGTATACTTTGTAATTTGGTATTTATTTAGTGTTGTTTAAAAAAAAAAAAATTTGGTAATAAGCAAGTCATTTGATTGCTTTGGTTAATTTCTGTTCAGAATGATATATTATTTCCAATAGTTTGTGAGTACTGAGAAATGTGTGTGTCCTGTTTCAGGCTGTGTACATCGCGCCTCTGAAGGCTCTGGTCAGGGAGCGGATGGAAGACTGGAAGGTCAGGATTGAACAGAAACTGGGCAAGAAGTGAGTACATACTTATGTCTTATTTATTCTCCTTCTTTTAGCAATTCTTCCCCACAACCCTTCTCCTCCCCCCCCCCCCCCCCCCATCTAGAGGGCATAATTTCCTTCTGTCTGCGGGCTTTTTCTCAATACTGGTGATTTTAATCGTCAGTTTCCTTTGTCTTTCTCTGGGTACGGGGCTTGAGTTGTTTGTTCATTCGGTAACAAAATAGACTACGGTTCAAGAATATCAAGTTTGAATTTTTAAAAGGAAATCTTTTAAATTTAAGGGTAGAAAACTTGCCTGCGCTAGGCCTCGAGAGCCCAGTAATATTTCGTGTTCTTTTCCCCAGAGTGGTGGAGCTGACCGGGGACGTGACCCCTGACATGAAGGCGGTGGCCAATGCCGACCTCATCGTGACCACCCCGGAGAAGTGGGACGGCGTCAGTCGTAGCTGGCAGACTAGGTCCTATGTCAAGGCCGTCGCCCTGCTGGTCATTGACGAGATTCATCTGCTCGGTGAGATACACCTTGTGTTTTGTCTGTTTTGATTGGTTTAGTTTGTTTTTTGTTTCTGTTTTTTAGGGTTTTGTTTTTAATAAAAAAAAAAAAATGTAGGGTGTTTTAAGCTGATATTGAAAAAAGTTATGCCAACCTGGGCTAAGAGGGATACACAAAGTCTCCCCCCAAGTGAATTGAACTCGGGTCTTCTGCATGAGACGCTGAAAAGCTTAACTACTACACCGCAAACGCCGGTCTGGTTGGTTTGTGGTAAAGAAAGCAGACAATAAAGAAGGATTTTTTCAGTAGTAGCCTCCAATTATCTCCTGCTGTGTGATTATTAAATGTGAAAGTATTGGAGTTGTTGTTGTTGTTGTTATCGATCCAGCAACAGCTGGGCTCTCGCCCTTCTGTCCAGTGCCATGTAGTGATAAGTGCAGGTTTGCTGCAGTTGCTGCAATGTTCCTTAGAAAGTATTGGAGAAAAATATTTTTTTTAATGATCACAGGATCGTAATATTATTGCATAAATGGAAGAGTATCACGTTGGACAAATTTTTAGGCCCGTTTGATAATGTATGGATGTACTTCTCTTTTTAGAATCTTTGGTTTGTGTTGTCCACAGGGGACGACCGTGGTCCGGTACTGGAGGTGATCGTGTCGCGTACAAACTTCATCTCCTCCCACACCTCCAAGCCTGTGCGCGTTGTGGGTCTCTCCACTGCCCTGGCCAACGCCCGGGACTTGGCTGATTGGCTCGCCATCAAAGAGGTATGTCTGTCCGGTGGTTGCATGTGTCACAACGTCATGGAATCAGGCGCTCGTCAATTTTTTTGGGCATGTGGAGTTATTGGTATCATCTTAAAGCATGTTCATTCGTCTTGCTTTTGATTTAAAAAATACCTGGAAGTCGAGATATTTGCGATTGAAGAAGGTGGGGTCACCTGGTTTCGGAGGTTAAATTAGCGAGAAAATGGCCACCAAAGAATGGTAACTTCAAAAGTTTATAGTCATTGAAAACTTAAATTTTACATATTTTGTACCATTAATGAATGTTATTTACCCTTAAATTAAATATTTTGTTATTAGGACGTAAAAAGTGTTGAGTCAAAAACTCAAAAATTCAATAAAAATTGCCAAACTGGCAGAAAAGTGCCCGTTTCTTCGATTTTACTATTTTGACGAGCGCCTGATTTCACCACGATGCCTCACATATATATTTACAATCAAACCTTTCCTAACGGCCACTTGTCCAAGACTGTCACCTGTACAAATGACCACTTCCCACTTCCCCTCTTACGTTTTTTTTCTTCTGTATTATAATGAAGATGATGATGATGATGATGATGATGATGAAGATGATGATGGTGATGGTGATGATGATGATGATGATGATGATGGTGATGATAATGATGACGATGATAACGATGATGATGATGATGATGATGATGGTGATGATAATGATGACGATGATAACGATGATGATGATGATGATGATGATGGTGATGATAACGAGGACGATGATGATGAAGATGGTGATGATAACGAGGATGAAGATGGTGATGATAACGATGATGATGATAACAATGATGATGATGATGGTGATGATGATTTCTCACTGACCTGACTTTCCTCCCCAGATGGGTTTGTTCAACTTCCGTCCCTCGGTGCGGCCGGTTCCCCTGGAGGTTCACGTGAAGGGGTTCCCCGGCCAGCACTACTGCCCACGTATGGCCACCATGAACAAGCCTACCTTCCAGGGTGAGTCACACTACAGGACAGTTGTCCGTCCTTTTCTCTCTAGATAATAATGTTGTTGTTGCAGTTGTTTTTTTCTTTTTTTTTTTTTTTTAATTGAACCTTTCCATTCCTATCCATTGACACTTTTGTCTTTAGGAATTCCAACAAAATGTGCACGTTTTAGCACTTTGCCCCTCATCTGGCCAATTGGCGATGTTTACCACCCAGTTTCTTTGGATTTTCCCCAAAATATAATTGCAAAGTGTTAAATGAAGATAATGTTCTTGAGATGCAATTTCCTCCACCTCCACACAGTTACAGCCTTTCATTCCCCCTGGAAGAGATAAAGGATAATGAAAACACTGAAAAGAAGTAAAAGGAGAAGGACACCATGAAGCCTTCTTCGACCTGCTGAGCTTTACCTCTTTATGACAGCTCCTGTATGTTGTACGTTGAACATCGTGAGCCAAGATGCTGTTCTCCTGTGCAATGTACAACCTAAAATGTCCTAAAATGCACCGCTCTGGATTTGAATGGACTTCTATCCGGAAATTAATGAAAGATTCAAAATCTGTTATAACGGAAATGTGAGAATCACGTAAATCTTCAATTTTGAAAGGAACCACAGAATGACTGAAACTACTCACTGTCCTGGCTAGCAAAAATTTGGGCAGTAAAACTTGTTAAAAACCTAGTGTCACAAAAGGGTTAAAAATACTTTGGTTGTTTTAGGATGAGCGACTGACTTCTTGTTGTGAGGATATACATTTTGGAAAGATAATACTTTATTATCCCTGAGGAAAATTTTTCTTTGCTGTACAGGAAAATAAAATAGAGGCAACAGAAATGTGGTTTCTTAGGAGACTGCTGAGAGTATCGTGGAAGGAAAAGAAATCAAATGAGGTAGTGCTTGATGAAGCCCACGTGGGACGCTCAATGTTAAAAACAATCAGGAAATGACAAATGCAGTTTTTGGGACACCTGAATAGACATAAGGGTCTTGAACATCTAGCTGTCACTGGCAAAATTGAGGGCAAGCGAGGCAGGGGTAGGCCTAGAACAACATACTTAGGGAACCTAAACAAATGGGTAACAGGGAAAGATCAAGGAAACGTAGCTTTTCTGAGAGCATCCGAGCAAAGAAATGAATGGAAAATCATGATCGCCGATGTCTGTCGCAGATCTGGCACTGGATGAATGAATGTACAGGACCGTAAAAACTTATGCAGGTATACATCAAAAGTTTTAATTATATTATTACTTTCATTAAAATTCAATATAGAAAGAAAAGTAAAGCTGACAAAATGTACACATCACATCAGATGAGTCGTTCAACCACATGCAAGAATTTAATTACAAGAACTATATAACAAGTTATATAGATACATACTCGAAAAAGCAATACACATTGATGCTTATTCTGACAATAGCCTTATTCTAGATGATAAAAAACTTCTTTTATATCTTTCTTTCTTTGTTTTTAGAAGTACATATCTGCCGCTGCGTGATCTTACTATTTGTGTGGAAAGGGGGTATGATGGATCGTTTATAATGCTGTTGATCTTTTTCATTCTTCTGATCTTATACATTTCATCAATTTTAATAAAATCATATCACGAGATTTTGCTGGCTTTCTTAATGGCTCTGTCAAATTTGTTTCAACTTGAGTGGTTTCAATTTTCTCTCCACTTGTTTCCTGGACAGCCATCAAAACCCACTCCCCGCACAAGCCCGTCCTTGTGTTTGTGTCGTCACGGCGACAGACGAGGCTCACGGCCTTGGACCTCATCGCGTTCTTAGCCGCGGAAGACCACCCGAAGCAGTGGCTCAACATGCCAGAGGCAGATGTGAGTACTCTTATGCCTTTTTGTATAAGTACTTCTCTAAGTCACGATATAATATGATAGAATTAAGAGACGTGCTAACGAAATGAGTTGCTTCTCAAAGCCCACAAATGGAGGTATAAGCCAAAAATGTACACGAGGGTCAAATCTGTAGATTTTCTATTAATGCCATATTCTTTATGTGTAACATGCCTTTAAAAAAAAAAAAAAAAATTACACTTTTATTTGTCCCAGAAGGGCACTTTGTTTTACAATGGCAAACATACTTACATAAATACATAATTATAAATACGTACATACATAAATACATGCATGCATGCATGAATGCATACCTAAATACACACTATTACTCAAATACAGAACAGTTTACAAACAATGCCACTGTCGGTCGCCACTGTGCAGCGCCCTGTAATTTGAGTGAGGGTTGTCGTGTCTTGCTCAAGGACACACCCCAGTGACCACCCATCTGATCCCCGTGTCACCGACACTTGCTTGACATTGCTTGAGTCTAAACTCACTACTCACTTAGCCACTGGAGCCCCCTTTTATTATACCCTACTTACAAATTGTAAAAACTTCACCTATAAGCATGAGGTGTCTATTTCCATAAGGCTTGAATCCGAGAAGTAACTCATTTTGTCAGCACGCTTCATTATTAGTACAGACATGCCCATGATAAGACAAAAATAAGGTGTACTCACATTGTGTTTATGCCAACGTAAATGTTTACAGGATCAAACGTTCTTGTTTGTACACAAGCTGTTGCAGACACACGCACATGCACATTCACACGCACATACGCACGCACATGCACTCTTACACACACACACACACACACACACACACACACACACATATACACACACACACACACATACTCATGCACTCACACACACACATACACGTGCACTAGCACACACGCACTCACACATGCACTCACACACACACACACACACATACGCACACACACACACATACACGCACAAATGCACCCTCCCTCCCCCCCCCCCCCCACACACACATTCACACACTCACACGTACACTCTCACAAACACGCACATACACGCACAGGCAAACATTTTTTGACTGAGTACAACTTCGGGGGGAGGGGGAGATGTGCACTTTCAACAATTGTTCTCTACAAGACGGCTCACGTCTTCTATGTAAGGAGACGGCTCACGTCTTCTATGTAAGGAGACGGCTCACGTCTTCTATGTAAGGAGACGGCTCGCTCACGTCTTCTATGTAAGGAGACGGCTCACGTCTTCTATGTAAGGAGACGGCTCACGTCTTCTATGTAAGGAGACGGCTCACGTCTTCTATGTAAGGAGACGGCTCACGTCTTCTATGTAAGAAGACGGCTCACGTCTTCTGTGTAAAAAGACGGCTCATGTCTTCTATGTATGTAAGATACAAGGTGTTTTGGGTGGGGGAGTCCTCAAAACCACAGGGGGATGACATCTCTGGTATTGCTCATATTATGATACTAATTTCAGGGACTGAAGTATCTTGATTTCAAAGACTAGGAGGAAAGATTGTTCTTAATGAGTGTTTACCTGAGAAATGAAACAAGACATGTTCGTTAATGCCAGTCGCAACATTTAAATGTACAGAAAAGTGGGAAGACATGGAATAACATCAAGAGGCTAGCCCAGGATAGAGAAAAGTGGAGGGTGTTTGTCCGTGGCCTATACCCTGATGCAGGGTGAGAAAGGCAATGATGATGATGATGCATAGATTCTGCAGGATGCTGTTTTAGAGAGAGGGCCTCAATGTTTTACTAGGAGTGACTTTATTAGATCAATGCCAAAAGTTTGTTCACGGGATGCAAGAGAGCGTAATTTTCTTTTTGGATCCTCTGCTTTTTTGTGCGTTCCCCCCCCCCCCCCTCCCTTTTTCGTTTGGGAACATTCGCTCTTTTGTTGGAAGCCGAGAACTTTTTGTTTTCGTCATTTCCTGTGTGAGGTCGGCTCTCCGGTGCTGAGACAGATGAAGTCCCCCCACCCACTCACAAGGTAAGAACTCTTGGAATGTACCGTTTTCTGTGTCAAATTTCTCTTTTGTCACGTTGGGGATTTTTAAAAAAATTGTTTTTTTGTTTTTTTTTAAATTGTTGGGGGGGGGCAGACCAGCATATTTGTTTTTAAATTGGTTCTTATTTGTGTTAGTGTCCCTGTGTGTTCATTTGCGTGTGTGCACAACTAACATGTGTTGGAGGAAAAAAGGAGGTCTATCGTTAGGTAATTTTTGAGGCTTCTTGTTCTTATTGTGAGAATCGATAACCCTCTTTTTAAAAAATAGACCATCCGTGGTAGCCCTGACAGGCAGGGTCGACCTAGCCGTCCTCCTGTTATTATGATGTAAATTGTGTCGATGGGAATGTAAAACACCCACATTCATTAAAAAAAAAACCCAAGTAAAGAGGCTCCTTATTGTGGTGTGTCTTGTCATCATGGTTCAGGTGTCAGAGAGGCATCAGAAGTTTTATTTTCTGAGATGAAAATCGTTTACCACAAATCCCACAGTTAACCCAGCAAAAAATTAGTGCTTTGCGTAATACGACTAATATTATGCGAATGGAAATTTGTGAAAGATATAATATATGATACATTTTGTATATATTTTTTGTTGTTGTTAGCACATAATAGGCTACTACGATGTATGTCCGCTTTTTGCTGATGTGAAGAAATTCGAACGACTAGGATGGGTCGGTGGGAAGCTTTTATATGAAGCTGTGGGAGTTTTGTGGCGTCGGTGGCCTAGTGGTTAGGCTCTCGGACTCGCAACCGTAAGGTCGTGGGTTCGATTCCCTTCAGGGACCCGAGGTTGTGTCCTTGGGAAAGGCACTTTGCACCAATTTTCCTCACTTCACCCAGGTGGGAATGGATACCCGGCTATAGACTGCGAAAGATCTTGTCAGTTTGTTAGTGTTTGAGCGCTTAATCAGCTGCTTGCACTGTATGCTTCCCGGGAAGCTGAGAATGTTTCGGAGTGTTCTATGGTCTGCTGGGGTAATAATATAATGTAAAGCGCATAGAGCCTGCTGTTGAGCGGGATATGCGCTATACAAATGCTATTTATTATTATTTTATTTTAAAATATTTTTAATCAGACGGGAAGCAAAAACCATAATATTATACTACTGTCACTCAAACGTCTGCTTTGCCTTGTACTACTATGGTATGTCATAGATTTTTCATCCTCACATTTTACTGGAAAAAGTGGGTGGTTGGCGGGTGCTCTGGTGTGGTTTGCTTCTTCTTTCCTATGAGACATCTACCATCCTTATCTCCCCTTCTTCTTTTTTTTATGTTTGTTACTCTCTTGTAACACCTCTAATCTTCTGGCGCTCATATGACCTTATGCAGTTGCCAGCGCCGTAAAACTCTTACGAAAACAAAAAACCCAAAACATTTTACAGGAACGCATCAATATTTTACTTCCAGTGACCTCTGTCTAGCTTTCTACGTCCGATATGCCTTGTAGTTATTTTATGAATACATTTAATGCCGTCGTTCTGTCCCCGCCTCTTGTGGCAATGGAGATAGGACAAGAAAGCACCGAAGTCGCGAGGTGTAGCCAGTTATCTGTCTGTGTGTTGTCGCAGTTTGTGTTTTGTCAGTGCTGGCTTTCTGTGACCTCCGACCCCAGCTGTTCCCACCGTGTCTGTGTTGCCCGGATGTTTTTGTGAGCGGGTGCCACAACACGGGCTACTGGGGCGTCAGTGTGGAAGGCTTGTCTGTCTGTCTGTCTGTCTGTGTGTCTGTCTGTCTGTCTGTCTGTGCGTCTGTCTGTGTGGCCCGGATGTTTTTGTGAGCGGGTGCCACAACGAGGGCTACTGTGGCGTCAGTGTGGAAGGCAAGGGTGGAAGGGTTGTTTTCTTTGTGCTGTCTGTCTGTCTGTCTGTCTGTCTGTCTGTCTGTCTGTCTGTCTGTCTGTCTGTTTGTCTGTCTGTCTGTAACTGTGTGTCTGAGTGGTCCGGATGTTTTTGGAGCGGGTGCCACAACACGGGCAACTGGGGCGTCTGTGTGGAAGGCTTGTCTGTCTGTCTGTCTGTCTGTCTGTCTGTCTGTCTGTCTGTCTGTCTGTCTGTCTGTCTGTCTGTCTGTACTCTCTTTCTCTCTATCTTTCTGTCTCTCTTTCATACATACGTACGCGCACGCGCTCTCCCTTAAGCTAAGATTATTGTTATTTACTCACACCAATCTCTCCGTTAAGCTGAAAATAATTGTTATTTAGTGGGTGGTCGGCGGGTGCTCTGGTGTGGTTTGCTTCTTCTTTCCAATCAAACATCCATCGTCCTTATCTACCCTTCTTCTTTTTTATGTTTGTTACTTTCTTGTAACACCTCTAATTATCTGGCGCTCATATGACCGTATGCTGTTGCGAGCGCCGTAAAACCTCTACTAAAACTAAAACAAAAATTGTTACTCACTCACACCACTCTCTCCGTTAAGCTCTACATTTATTGTTACTCACTCACACCAATCTCTTCGTTAAGCTCAAAATGTATTGTTACTCACTCACACCAATCTCTCCATTAAGCTCAACATTTATTGTTTTTTACTCACTCACACCAATCTCTCCGTTAAGCTCAAAATTAATTGTTTTTTGCTCACTCGCACCCATCTCTCCGTTAAGCTCAAAATTTATTGTTACTCACACCAATCTCTCCTTTAAGCTCGTGCACACCCCCTGCCTCTCTCTCAGATTACGATTTCCTCCTTGGTATTTCTGCCAAATTGAAAACAGCACCCCATGGGTCTTATTATCATCATCTGTGTGTCCGTGTTTGCTGCTTGTTCTGTTTTGTTGAGGGATTCATTTTTAAAAAAACAATTTACATTAGCATCATCTTTTGTTTGTTTATTATCTTTTTATCAACATGTAGATCTAGTTGTTACTTTCTTCTTTATCTTATTTTATTTCAATTTAATTGATTTTATTTCACGTTATTTTATTTATTGTATTGAATTTTTTTCTTTCGGATGTGTTGTTTTTGTTGTTGTTGTTGTTGTTTTTTTTTGG
>NW_004797402.1:527644-528835 GCF_000002075.1 Aplysia californica | reverse complement strand
TGTGTGTGTGTGTGTGTGTGTGTGTGTCTGCGCGTGTGTGTGTGTCCCCTGTCCATGTAGCGGTCAGCAAGACGGCAGGCACGTAATACCCTGATCAACTGACCAGGCTGTCTTTGTCGCAGACGCCAGGAGAGAACAAAAGTGGAGACTGTCCACTGAGGAAGTGAATTGTGGTCAAGGGAGGGCGGGGGGAAAGACAACTAAGAATATATGTGAGGCAGCGTGGTGGAATCAGGCTCTCGTCAAAATAATCAAAGTGAAGAAACCTGCATTTTTCCGCAGGTTTGTGAATTTTTATCAAATTTTTGTTTTTTGGCTCAACACCTTTCATGCCCAATAAAGAACTCATTTCTGTGTGGATTTTCCTGAAACACATTAATTAAAGGCATAAAAAATGGAAATTATCAGTTACCACGGATTCTTAAGCTATGGAAATAACTAATCTTTGGCGGCCATTTTCTCACTAACTTTTCCTCTGAAAACAGGTGATCCCAAACTCCTTCATTAGCAAATATCTCAACATGTATTCAAGATAAATTGATATTTTTTTTCACCCAAATAAAGACAAGCTTTAAGATGATACCAATAACTCTACATGTCCAAAAATTGACGAGAGCCTGATTCCACCTCGTTGCATCATATATGGTAGCTTTTAAGGACAGGTGCAGGTGTGCCACGAATGTTTGACCACACTACCACACTACAGTACAAACATGGCATGTATTAGGATAGCCTGGGCTATAAGGCACATTCGTGCAGGCAGCCAGAAGGAATGTACAATAATGGAATAAAACACAGGCTTGTTGTGAACGCGCTTTTACATTTTGGTAAAAGTACACTTGAACCCTCCATTTGGAACTAACTCACGTATTTCGCGTAATGTCGCTTTTAAGGACAAGCGGGCTAACCCAGATTTCGAAGGTTTCCAGGAATCTTGACCTCAACCAAAAGTGGGCGTTGCCCTACCTATAGGAGGAGAAGGGTCTGAATTGCTGGTTTTGTTTACGTTTTGAAGAGTTTTGAGATACGTACAAACCGCACACATACACGCAAATACATACACACACAGACACACACACGCGCGCGCATATACACATACACATACACACTCACACAGACTCGCTCATAAACTCACACGCACACACACACACGCGCGCATATACACATACACGAGGACACACACACACACAC
>NW_004797402.1:522278-523557 GCF_000002075.1 Aplysia californica | reverse complement strand
CCCCGTTGTATAACCCTCCAAAGCACAAAAGGGTTCCATAATACCCCAGTACACTCACGTCATTGATCCAGGGGTGGCCCAACTGGAAAGTGGAAAGACGCTGCGACACACCCGATTGATAGGGCTGGGCAATGAGTCGCTTTAGCAAAGTCCGGATAATACGTTAGTGCACCTCTTCGGCAAAAAAAAATAAAAAATGATATGAGCCGCAACGGCAAACGGATTAGAACCACTTCGACAAACGGGTTAGCATCACTTCAACAAATCCGGTTATCCGGATAGATTATCCGGGTTTTGCCCTCCTCTACCGATTGATTATTTAGTTCTGTGAGCGTGCCCAACGAAGCCGTTTGTTGACAATTATGAGAAGGCCCTAGCGGTAAATGCAAGATTCGATCCCCATTCTTACAAGTTGGGGCGTTGGTGCCCCCCCCCCTCCCCCCCCAAAAAAGAAGAAAATCCAAAGCTGGAGTAAGACACACCCGATTGATTTTTTGGTTCTGGGAGTATTTCAAACGAATCCGTTTGTTGACAATTAGAGGCCCTAGCGGTAAATGTAAGATTCGATCCCCATTCTTACACAAATTGTCGCGCCGGTGGCCTAGTGGTTATACTCTCGGACTCGCAACCCTGAGGTCGTGGATTGGAATCTCGTTAGGGGCCCGACGTTGTGTCCTTGGTAAAGGCACTCACTTTGCACACATTTTCCTCACTTCTCCCAGATGGGGATGGGAATGGGTACCCGACCGTAGTCAGCGAAAGATTAGATTTTGTCACTATGTTATTAGTGTTTTAGCGCCTATAAATGGCAGCTTGCACTGTATGCTTCTCAGGAAGTAACGGTTGTTTCAGAATGCTCTCAGGTCTGCTGAGGTAATACGTGTAGTATAGATAGGGGTAAGGTATAGATTGTTAAGCGCATAGAGCTTGTTGTCGAGCGGGGATTTGCGCAATACGAATGCTATCTATTATTCACGGTTAGAGGACCCAGCGGTAAATGTAAGATTCAATCCCCATTCTTACAAGTTGAAAGCGCCTGTCGCGGGTGACGTCATTCATCATCATCATCATCATCATCATCATCATCATCATCATCATCATCATCATCATCATCATCATCATCATCATTGTAGATAGCAGGGAATAAAAAAAAGGGTTTGAGACTTAGTAGACTTTTCAAATTTGATAAGTTCGACGTTTCGCACGGTAAAGGGCTTCTTCAGGAACATCATCATCATCATCATCATCATCATCATCATCATCATCATCATCATCATCA
>NW_004797402.1:519621-521134 GCF_000002075.1 Aplysia californica | reverse complement strand
CAGTGGGGTTGGCCACGTTTCCTGTCTCAGGGCCCTGTGTGTCTTGCAGTGCTGAAGAATGTGTTCAACAGTTTGGTCCTCCTCTCCACACTGGAGTTATTGGTACCATTATAAAGCTTGTTCATATTTTGTCTTGTTTGCGATAAAAAAAATTACTCATCCATTTTGAATAGAAGTCGAGAAATTTAATTTGCACTTGAAGGAGGTGGGGATCACCTGATTTCAGGGGTAAAATTAGCGAGAAAATAGCCGCCAAAGCCTGGTGTTTTACATTGCTTGAGAGACCTTGGAAACGAATAATTTACATTTGTGTGTCCTTTTATCAACCTTTTCACTGAAGGCTTCACGTAAATGTGATTTTCAATAGATATAAAAGGTGTTGAATCAAATTTTTTTTTTTTAAAAATAAAAAAATTGATTAAACGGGCGGGAAAAGGCGGATTTCTCTGAGTTGATTATTTTGACGAGCGCCTGATTTCACCACGCTGCCTCACTTTTTACTTTAACCGACACCGTCGTAAATATAAAGTGCACTAACGACAGAAAATACCCCAACGGCTGGTTTGAAGAGCCAGATCAATAGATCATACTTGTTAAAAACTATCGCTCTTTTGTCCCTGTGTGTTTGTCTTGCTTTTTCCTAGCTCTAAAGGCCGTTGTCATCGATGATGTCGACGCGCTTTCGTTAAAAATAAAAGGAAATAGGAACAAAAAAGGAGAAGAAAATTGACGTGAAAGAAAAAGAAAAGAGACTGCGTGTAGCGATAGAATTTTCTTCTTCATTGCTAGGGCATATGTCAGAACTTTCAAAGACATGTTTTGAGGTTAACCCTTTGATTGTTAAGACATTTAATTACGTCGACATTTTCCTGAAAAGGTGACTATAATATGTTCATTCAATATGTTGAAACAAAACTGTTATATATTTCTCTTTATTTATAAGAAGAAGCAACTGCTCAGGTTATAATTTTAGGTGTTTGGCAGGTGCTCTGGTGTGGTTTGCTTCTTTCTTTCCTGTCATACATACTTCGTACTTCCTTATCTCTCCTGTCTTTTTTTTGGTGAATGTTACTCTCTTGTAACACCTCTAATCTTCACCACGACTTTTATGACCCAATTGTGTTGCAAGTGCCGTAAAACTCTTACTTAAACAACAACAACAACCTTTTTGTGTTTCTTACTCTCTTGTAACACCTCTAATCTTCAGCACGTTTATAACCTTATTGTGTCGCAAATGCCGTAAAACTCTTACAGATATAGAGAAGGCATTAGTACTCGACCATTTACTGCGAAAGATCTTGTCATTAAGACTCGTTTTGTTAATATTCGTCTTTTGGCGTCTGTAAATTGGCGGCTTGCACTGTATGCTACATAGGAAGTTGAGATTGTTTCAGAATGCTCTCAGGTCTGCTGGGGTAATAGTATAGGTTGTAAAGCGCATAGAGCTTGCTGTTGAGCGGGGATTTGCGCTATTCCAATGCTATCTATTGTTATCATATGTTAGTAATAATAA
>NW_004797402.1:516710-517820 GCF_000002075.1 Aplysia californica | reverse complement strand
CTGGTCCTTCTTCTTTACCTTTCCATCTGTTGTTTCGGCGTGTCTGTCTTGCCTTTTCCCCAGCCTTAAATAACCATTTTTGTGTCAATGTGCTCTTTTAAAACTCAAACAGAAGCAAACGAGCAAAAAGCATAAACAAAACAACCCAGACAGACAAACAAACAAACAAACAGAAACAAACAAACAAACCAGCAAATAAGCCGACGAGCAAACGAGCGAACAAACCTCCCAGGCAGAATTCTGTTAAACCAGGCCACAACCGCCGCACGTTGTACAGACCTCAACATAAGTTATGGACCACTTGCAAACACTCTGAGTGGTCTTCTTGGGTCGACCTGCACGTGGGCGTTCTTGGACTGATCCAGTGGCTTGATGGCGCTGCCTCAGGCGGACAGTGACAGAGTGTGACACTGCAACTGCAAGCCTTCTGGCAACTTCTCGGGCTCCAACGCCATCCTGCAGCATTGCCATAGCTCTGGCACGATCAAAGTCTCTCAGCTTCAGTCTCTGTGGCATATTGATGCGATACTGGATTTTGCGCAAACGGAGGCTTATATTGCCACCAAAGTGAGCACAGTTCGAGACCGTACGTCCGTTTAAGACGTGCACCAGAAATATTAAGGGAGGAATGTCCGTGGTGTTGCAACCAAGTCGATGAAAAACAGCAAATTTGACTCAAATTCCCCGAGGATTTCCGTGCTGCACGTGGTGGTTTTGCCCCTTTAGGAAGCTTTGCTGTGCGCATTGGTAGTCAATTAACGCTTTCAAAGCAAAACATTTTGAAACATTCCTTGCTGTCTTTTTTTAGGATTCTTAAAAAATCAAGGCTCCCTTTTAAAGTGGTCCTTAGCTGATGTTGAAGTCTGTAGTCGTGTTGTACATTGTGATCCGGACATCCCAGCCAAAGTAACAACAAGGGGGCTCTCGTGGCCTAGAGGTTAAGGTGTTGGCCTCTCATTCAAAGGTCCCGGGTCGAATCCGAGTAGCGACCGAAAAATGTTCTTCTCTAAAATTGTCTCCTTTCACCTCCTTTCCAGCTCTCTAGCAATGTTCTGTTGTCTGCTTTCAATTCCACTTTCTGCCCCCACCCCTTCACCTCCTTTGCCCCTT
>NW_004797402.1:513664-515056 GCF_000002075.1 Aplysia californica | reverse complement strand
GTGTGTAGATCTATATGTTTAGCCTGTGTGTGGATGTGAGTGTTTGTGTACTTGTGTGTGTGTTTGGTTTCGTGTGTAAATATATATGTTTAGTCTGTGTGTGGATGTGTGTGTGTGTGTGTGTGTGTGTGTGTGTGTGTGAGTGGATGTGTGTGTGTGGATGTGTGTGTGTGTGTGTGTGTGTATGTGTGTTCATGTGTATGTGCGTGTGTGTGTATATATATTATGTGTGTTCCACATTAGCTAATTCCGTTCTTTTTTTATAACACTTACTTCTGTCCTGTGGGTGGTTGGTGGGTGCTCTGGTGTGGTTTGCTCCTTCTTTCCTATCAAACATTCTGTCTCCCTGAACGTACTGTGGTACGTTCGCCTCGGTGACAACTCACTTGACGGTCAACCATGTGAAATGGCAGACGAACGAACCCAATTTCTTTTCGAGATTCGGACTGAGCAGTATCAGCCTGTAGAAGACCTTGACCAGGGGAAACTTAACTAATACAATAAGGACTTTACAAGGGACATTACAAACATATTATGTGGGTGGTTGGCGGGTGCTCTGGTGTGGTTTGCTTCTTCTTTCCTATGAAAAGTCTATCGTCCTTATCTCCTATTTTAAAAAATGTTTGTTACTCTCTTGTGACCCCTCTAATCTTCTGGCGCTCATATGACCTTATGCAGTTGCGAGCGCCGTGAAACCTCTACTAAAACTAAAGCTAAAAACATTATGGTGGGCTACATGATCTTTTCAAACGACAATAAAACAGCCGTGCAGTCCGTAACATTTTCACATGACCATCTTCAATCATAGGGAGGAATTCCGTAACGTGCGATCGCTGTGAAACAGAGTAGAGAATAGAGGGTTAGTGTTTGGTGTAGGGGTAAGGGTAGGGTTAGGGGTTGGGTCAGGGGTAAGGGTAGGGATAAGGTTAGGGTTGGGTCAGGGTTAGGATTTGAGGTGGGGTAGGGTTACGGGTGGGTCCGGGGCAAGGATAGGGTTGGGGGTTTGGTCAGGGTTAAGGATAGGGTTTGGATTAGGGTTAGTGTTAGGTCTCTTCTATATTGTGAATGTTGGGGTGGTCGCTCGTTACGGAAGTCCGTCCCAATCATGAGTCTCGCCTGACTGACCACAGTCTACGCCATGTGCTGTGTTGATTGATTGAAAAGCTGAGATTGACGAGGACAGCTTGAGTAACCTGTTAGGGCTTGGGCGGGTTCTTGTTGGGGTTATAATAATAATAATAATAAATAGCATTTGTATAGCGCATATCCCCGCTCAACAGCAGGCTCTATGTGCTTTACACTATATTATTACCCCAGCAGACCATAGAACACTCCGAAACATTCTCAGCTTCCCGAGAAGCATACAGTGCAAGCAGCCGATTTAGCGCTCAA
>NW_004797402.1:509449-511236 GCF_000002075.1 Aplysia californica | reverse complement strand
CCCCCCCCTTCCAATCCACACACACGTAGACACCCTCCTCTCTCCCGACCTTATACAAATCACCCCACGACCACCTGTAATTAATACGAGGAGGCCCCTCTATTTCTACCCTGTCTCGTGTCGTGAACCCTTCCACGGGCAAACTCTTTCGTTTCTCCAGAAGTAAAAAAGGAATAGCACAATGTTTGCAAAGTCCGTGCTTTTTCGAAATATGCGCCACCGGATTTTGAAGACACTTTTTAAAATTAATTGGCTCAAAGAGAGGAGTGAACTATCTTGTTATGTACGATCTTTGCTACAACAAAATGTACTTCGTTGCTAAATAGTATCGATATCCCCGCCGAGCTGTTGCGCGGAGCGATGAGAGGGAAGGGGACCTCACTCCCCTGTCGCCCGTCACTCGCTCCCGTCTGTCTGCTGCGCGGGTAGTCTCGTCTGCTGTACGATGCGAGGAGTGTCTGTCGTCTGCTGTGTGGATAGGCTATTGTCGTCTGCTGTCTCACGGAATTGTACCCGAGGTTTCTCCCACCACACATTTCGTTGGTATGTGTGTGGAAAGGACGGTTGTTAGCTGGCATTCACGGTATGTCTTCGTTTCGTTTCTTCAAATGTTTTTACAACTTTGCTTTTTTCAGTGGATCATGATAATTTTGACGCTTCATGTGTGGCCTGCTTCGTTTACCTCTCGTCTTGGTTGTTACTGTTCATCTCATTCTGTTGTGGGTGCCTGGTGATCGGTCTGGTGTGGTGTGCCCCGTCTATTTCTTCAAGTTCTAGTATTGTTTGTCTCTAATAGTCGCATTTTGTGTGTGGTTGGCGGGTGCTCTGGTGTGGTTTGTTCCTTATTTCCTATCAAACATCTCTCGTCCTGATCTCTCCCCCTCCTTATTTGTGTTTGTTACTCTCTTGTAACACCTCTAATCTTCGGCACTATATATTATAATCTGATTGTGTTGCAAGTGCCGTAAAACACTTAACAAAACTTTTAAAAAAATCTAATCACATTCTGTTGTGGGTGGTTGTTGATTCGTCTGGTGTGGTGTGCCCCTTCTGTTTCTTCAAGTTCTAGGCTTGTATCATCATCAAGTGCCGGATCTGCGGCAGACATCAGCGATCATGGTTCGCCATTCATTCTTTTAGCTCGGATGCTCTCAAAGAAGCTATACTTATTATCCTGACCTTTCCCCTGTCTGTGTAGGCTTTCCAAATAAGTTGCTCTGTGTCTACCCTTGTATGTATATGTATGTTCTTCGCTGGCCGTTACTTCTTTAATTTTCCTCGTTCTCTCTCTCTTTTTTTCTTCTTTTTTGTCATGTTCTTTCCTCAGCACCAGGTAACCCTTATCTTGTCAATGTTTTTCACTTTACTCAAACACACAAGTTCCTGTGAATTGATCAAACTGGTGTGATTAGCTCCTTCTTACTTATCAAACATCTACCGTCCTTATCCCCCCCCTCCTTCTTTTCTTTGTATCATACTGTTTTGTAACACCTCTAATCTTCGGCACTTATATCAAATATTCTCTACTAGAGAATCTTTTCTTATATGACCTACCCGTGTTGCAAGTGCCGTAAAACTCTTACTAAAACAAATCTGGGTCAAATAGAACAGACACCAGTAAGTATTTTGTTCGTTTCAATCTTTTTGTACAAAGAAAAGGTATACAGACAGTTGAACCACTTCAGATGTTTGCTTTGGGCTGATAACGTTTGCTTGATTCTATGGAGTTGTCATGATTTAGGTTAAGGAATAATATAATTAAAGAGAAATGCTTTCAGTTTGAAGCG
>NW_004797402.1:507304-509328 GCF_000002075.1 Aplysia californica | reverse complement strand
TCATCTCGGCTTGAACGCTGTGCCATGGTTTAAAATAGACTGTTCCTTTTTACAATGTAGTACTTTCTCCTTCTATTCTGCGTGTTTCTATTCTTTTGGTCCACGCACTCGAATCATGTTATATTTATCTTTTTAAAAATAGTTTTGTCCTCTTTGATGTTTTGGATTCGTTCGATTTGTTCTGAATTCCCCCTCCCCCTCCCACTCCCAAGCCCCGCCCCCCTCCTCAACTATCCGACCCCACCCCCTTTCCCTCCTTAGCGTATGAAGACAATGAAGACAGGTCCGAGACGTGTGTTTGTTCAGGGCAGACAGTGTTCTGAGGCCCCGGGTGGGCTGTGGGTTGTCATCCTAAAGCATACTTCTTTCTTCTTTTCGTTTCGTTTCGTTTCTTTTTTTTCTTTTTTTTGTTGCTTGTTTTAAAAGTATTTTGCGGCGCTCGCAAATGCGTAAGGTCATTTGAGCGCGTGGGACACGACATTAGACATTTTCAGTTGGTAGGAAATTTTGAAGTTAGCCGGGAGGCTGGGGAGCCTTCTCTTATCGATTTTAGATCACCAAGGGATCTTTAAAGTGCGCAACTTGCACACGGGACCTGTGCAATTTTTCGCCCTTGTCCGAGAAAGCTGGGTGTAGATCTTTCCTACCGTAAGATCAGGGGTGTGGCAGAAAGACAGCAGAAAGAAGGAACCAAGGAGAAGCAGTAGAAAGGCTGCAGAAAGAGTCAGGAGCCCAGAGAAGGTGTCAAAGGAGGTGAGGGGTGGGGGCAGAAAGTGGAGACGAAAGCAGACGACAGAACATTGCTAGAGAACAATAAAGGAGGTGAAAGGAGACAATTTTAGAGAAGAAAATGTTTCCGTCGTTACCCGGATTCGAACCCGGGACCTTTGAATGAGAGGCGAACACCTTAACTTCTAGACCACAAAGCCCCCAAAGCTTACTTCGTAAAAGCTCTCTTGGAATGTGGTTTGAATACGTAGCTGGGTCCTTGCGTGGCAGTGTATGTAATGACCAGGCACACGTTTGTTTGCTGCGTTCCCGTTTATTGTTCTTTAACTCCCCCCCCCCACCCCCCAAATCGAAGAAATAACAACAGCAATAAAACAGAACAAGACAAAACAAAATCCCAAACAAACCGGGCCAGTGGGTTTTGTGCCTCTCTCTCTCTCTCTCTCTCTCTCTCTCTCTCTCTCTCTCTCTCTCTCTCTTTCTTTCTCTCTCTCTCTCTCTGTGTGTGTGTGTGTGTGTGTGTGTGTGTGTGTGTGTGCGTGTGTGTCTGTGTTTTGTGTGTGTGTATGTGTGTTTTGTGTTTGTGTGGTGTGTGTGTTATGTGTGTGTGTGTTTTGTGTGTGTGTGTGTGTGTGTGTGTGTGTGTGTGTGTGTGTGTCTTTGTGCCAATGTGTGTGTATCTGTGTCTTTGTCTATGTGCTGTCTGTGAGTGTTTGTGTATGTTGTTGGGGGTGATTAATTGCTGGAAATGTTTTTGTGGCCTGGCCCGTATGGCTCGCCATGTTGTTTAATCTGGTATTAAAAATACATGCTTGTTCCGTGTATATTATTACAACAGCTTGTTTTGTCATACTTCCAATACACCGTAAGCTTTGTAACTTGGGTGGGTGGTTGGCAGGTGCTCTGGTGTGGTTTACTTCTTCTTTCCCATCAAACAACTACCATCTTTATCTCTCCTCCAGTGGTTGGTTGGCGGGTGCTCTGGTGTGGTTTGCTTCTTCTTTCTAAACAAACCTTTATCGTCTTTATCTCTCCTTCTTTTATATATTTGTTACTCTCTTATAACACCTATAATCTTCGGCACTTATATTACCTTATTGTGTTGCAAGTGCCGAAAAACTTTTACTAAAACTAAAACTGAGAAGTACATGCATGTACGATGTATAATATTGCATCTGCTTGTTTTATCATGCTTTCGTGATGCAGTAAGCTTTTTTTTGTAAGTGTTTTACGGCGCTCACAACTGCATAAGGTCATATGAGCGCGCGGGACACACCTAATATTTTCAGATGGTA
>NW_004797402.1:501632-502740 GCF_000002075.1 Aplysia californica | reverse complement strand
TATTTCCTCGCGCGCACAATATTTACTCACGCACAGAACTTGCACCCCGGTACTGTTTCATTGATCCACGCGACACTCACTGGGCGAGGGCCGGCTCACGGGGGTAGAGACTCGGCAGAATCCGGATAAAATAAAATATCCGGATAACCGGATAATTCTCTATGAAACATTATCCAAATTCAGACTCTTGTGGTTGATCGGTGCCCTGGTGTGGTTTGCTTCTTCTTTCCTATGAAACATCTATCGTCCTTATCTCCCCTTTTTCTTATTTTATGTTTGTTACTCTGTTGTAACACCTCTAATCTTCTGGCGCTCATATGACCTTATGCAGTTGTGAGCACCGTGAAACCTCTACTAAAACTAACAAAGACTCTTAACTTTCTTTCCTGACCCGTTTGCCGAAGTGGGTGCACCCAATTGGTTGAAGTGGTTCTAACCCGTTTATCGAAAGTGATTCCAACCCATTTGCCGATGCGGTTCATATAACATATTATTTGCCGAAGAGATGCACTAACATACTATCCGGACTTTGCTAAAGCGGCTCATTGCCCAGCCCTAGTATATTTTATACCCCGCGCCCTAGAGCAGCGCTCTTGTTTTTTCTGCTCCCACGCTCTTATATGAGCCTGTTGTGCTGTTCAGCTGTTGAGCTGTTGGGCGGTTAGAAGGCTGTTTAGCTGTTCTGCTGTTGGGCTATTGAGCTGTTGTGCTATTGTGCTGTTGTACTGTTGGGCTGTTGAGCTGTTGGGCTGTTAAACTGTTCAGATGTTGAGCAGTTATGCTGTTAAGCTATTCAGATGTTGAGCAGTTGTGCTGTTAAGCTATTCAGATGTTGAGCAGTTGGGCTGTTAAACTATTCAGATGTTGAGCAGTTGTGCTGTTAAGCTATTCAGATGTTGAGCAGTTGGGCTGTTAAACTATTCAGATGTTGAGCAGTTGTGCTGTTAAGCTATTCAGATGTTGAGCAGTTGTGCTGTTAAACTACTCAGATGTTGAGCAGTTGTGCTGTTAAACTATTCAGATGTTGAGCAGTTGTGCTGTTAAGGTATTCAGATGTTGAGCAGTTGTGCTATTGAGGTGGCGGCTGGGTGTATGTGGACCCCCCCCC
>NW_004797402.1:498699-499959 GCF_000002075.1 Aplysia californica | reverse complement strand
AGAGAGAGAGAGAGAGAGAGAGAGGGAGGGGGGATTACTACATAGGAGATGTGCGCTGCATGCGTTCTTTGTATTATTGTACAGCGTAATGGGCCCTTCTTCGTGGAAGCGCTAAAGAAATAATGTATTATGTTTATTATTACCATTTTACAGGGGAACCTACCCCGTGGCTCCTTCTTACTGCTGTCTTTCAGCCTCACCCCTGATCTTTTGGTAGGAAAGATCTACCCTAGCCTTCTCGGACAAGAGCGAAAAAAAATCTCGGAGGTCCCGTGTGCAAGTTGCGCACGTTAAAGATCTCTTGGTGGTCTAAAATTGACGTGAGTAGGCTTCGGCCGCAACCCGGGTAAAATTCAAAATTTCCTACCAACTGAAAAATGTTTAATGTGTCCCGCGCGCTCCTATGGCTTTATGTAGTTGCGAGCGCCGTAAAACATTACCCCCCCCCCAAAAAAAAAAAAAAAAGAAAAAAAGAAAAAAAGAAAAAAGGAGAGCCCAGCCAAAGAGGTTAGTAATAGTACTTGCTCTTTGGGAAAGGAAAAAAACCCTGAATGTTGTTTCCAATAAATCATTTGTGAGGCAGCGTGGTGGAATCAGGCTCTCGTCAATTTTGGCGCATGTGAAGTTATTGGTTTCATCTGCTCTTTTGTCATGCTTTAGATGAAAAAAATATCCATTTACCTTGAATACAAGTCGAGATATTTGCGAATTAATTCAGTGGGGGTCACCTAGTCTCAGAGGTGAAATGAGAGAGGAAAAGGCCGCCAAAGTACAGTTATTTTCTGAGCTTGAGTGTCCGTGGAAACAGAGAATGTACACTTTTTGTGCCTCTTATTGATGTTTTTCAGTACAATCCACATAGAAATGTATTCTTAAATTGACACGAAAGGTTTTGAGCCAAAAAGAACAAATTTGACAAAAATTGCCAAACCTGTGGGAAAATGCCAGTTTCTTCACTTTCATTATTTTTGACGAGCGCATGATTTCATCACGCTGCCTCACATTTTCTTTAATGATGATAATAAGGAGACTATTACCCAAATTATATATTTTTTAAAATGGACTGGTTGCTTCTTCAATCCTTTCAAATATATGTCATCCTTATCTCTCCTCCTTCTTTTTTGTGTTTGTTACTCTCTTGTAACACCTCTAATCTTCGGCACTTGTATGACAGTATTGGGCTTCAGGTGCCGCAAAACACTAAATAAAATACATAATGACTTGTGATATTTTGCAAAGAGTTCTTGGTGACAATATTTA
>NW_004797402.1:493388-494884 GCF_000002075.1 Aplysia californica | reverse complement strand
TTGGGTGTGGGAATCAATAACTGTGATGCTGCTTACGTGTCTTTATATTATTTCTTTTTACTTTTTTTTTCTTTTGGTCTTCTGTCAATACGGTAAAACTGTACATAACATCATGTACAATCATGTTCGTCGATCGTGTAGCTGTGATTAGCCCATTGACTAGTGCTGGGCGGCTACTCGGTTCCCGATTATTGAAAGCTAGAAATCGTAGGAATCGACTCCGAACCCAGTTACTTACTTTCTAATGATGTGATTTCTTCCGGTGGTTACCTGGTTGGCTCCGAACATCTTCGGGATTTAGGACAACCTTGATTTCGGAATACTACAATACATCAACTCATGTTTTTCAAAAATAAATTCTAGAAAAAAGAGAAGATTTTAATGATTAAAGTGACTGCTAACAGTTGGCTTACGTAAAAAGGAGTGGGAACTTTTCTTCCGTAGCATTAATCGTGAGTGGGTGGTTGACGGGTGCTCTGGTGTGGTTTGCTTCTTCTTTCCTATCAAACATCTATCGTCTTTGTCTCCTTTCCTTCCTTTTTGTGTTTGCTACTGTCTTTTAACACATCTAATCTCCTGCACTTATATGGTGTCTGTTACTGTCTTTTCACACATCTAAGCTCCTGCACTTATATAACCGTATTGTGTTGCAAGTTCCGTAAAACTCTTACCAAAACTCTTACTAAAACTGGGAAGAAAATTAAATTAATATTGGGAATCGGTTCCGGACTCGATTCTTCGGCCAGCTCTGCGGCAATCGACCGTGCGTGTTCGCTCATGCATGTTCGCTCATGCGTGTGATTTGGCGGGCTGCACAGCGCGGTCTGAGAAGATGAGCCTCTTGTTGCTTCTCCAGTCAAGCGTGAGTTGTGTGGGGCAATGGCGAGTCGCTGATCCCACAGCTGTTGGAGGTTTTGATTGTCTCTGGGTGCATGGGTGGGGTTTTAAGGGTTTTTTTTTTGTGTGGATGTATTTATGTATGTGTATATGTGGTTATAATCCCTGAAGTTTGACGTGTAATTTAATTTTTGAAATTTCTTTTTTTTTCTTTCTCCTACCCCCTCCCACCTCTCTCTCTTTTTCTCTTGCTCTATATCTCTGTCTCTCTCTCTCTCTCTCTCTCTCTCTCTCTCTCTCTCTCTCTCTCTCTGTCTCTGTCTTTGTCTTGTTGAAACTCGTGATTTCAACTTGACAATTTCACTCGTAGGATAAATCATGATCTTACACCACAACGAGTGTAATAAACTATTTTTCTCCACTAACCTGACTGCTGGCTGTAGACAACTGCCGCCTGAAACAAAGAAACAGAGAAACAAGTATTATTAGGCTGTCACTCTGAAGCTTCATATAGCAGCTATAGTTTGAAATGTTTGTTTTATGCCCCTCTCGACTCAATTTTGGTCATCCCATTTGGCTCAGACCTTTCTGGGGTGGACGTTGAACTTGGCGGCCCGCCTCTTAAGATAAGGGCGTTAAACCTATACCACTACACCGGG
>NW_004797402.1:489482-491082 GCF_000002075.1 Aplysia californica | reverse complement strand
CCTCCTCACTTGGTTGGAATTCCGACAAACAGCACTTGTGGGTGGTTGGCGGGTGCTCTGGTGTGGTTTGCTCCTTCTTTCCTATCAAACATGTATTGTCCTTATCTCTCCTCCTTCTTTTTTGTGTATGTTACTCTCTTGTAACACCTGTAATCTTCTGGCGCTCATAATAATATGACCTTGTGCAGTTGCAAGTGCCGTAAAACTCTTACTAAAACTAAACTAAAACAGTACTTTGGCAGTAATCACTGCAGTCTCGGTAATCTAGCCCGCACCCAAGCAGTAGTGAGTATTGTTTCTCAGCAGCAAGCAAGTACCCTGTAAAATGTTTCTTCCCTGATGATGGTGGTTTTTGGCGCGTGTTATCTTACACCTTACAGGACCGCCATCAACCCTTAAGACAAAGCTTTCAGTAGAGTTGGGCAATGAGTCGCTTTAGCAAAATCCGGATAATATGTTAGTGCACCTCTTCGGCAAATAATATGATAGAACCGCTTCTGCAAACGGGTTAGAACCACTACGACAAACGGGTAAGCATCACTTCAACAAATGAGTACGCCCACTTCGGCAAACAGGTCAGGAAAGTGAGTTAAGAGTCTGAATTCGGACAGTGTTTCATTGATAATTATCCGGTTATTCGGATAGATTATCTGGATTTTGCCCACCTCTAGGTTTCAGATTGTTCATTTTGGTCGTACTGTGATTCTTACGATCTTTTTTTCGACCAGGTAAAACCTGTTAAAAGTGTGTTGGTGGTTGGCGGGTGCTCTGGTGTGGTTTGCTTCTTATTTCCTATCTAACATATATCGTCCTTACCTCCCCTTCTTCTTTATTATGTTTGTTACTTTCTTGTAACAGCTCTAATCTTCTAAGGCTCATATGACCTTACGCAGTTGCGAGCGCCATAAAACCTCTACTAAAACTTGTTTTAAACTGTTAAAATATGTAAGATTGTAATCATTTGAATCGTTACCACCTCGATGTTACCACCTTCCCTGGGATTGGACTCTGGCATGACCAAAATGCAGGTTCCAAAGTCGTCACGAAGCACGCTTTTGGGGTCAGTTAGCGAGCCAGGGCTGATGTGTAGGGCTGGGCAATGAGTCGCTTCAGCAAAATCCGGATAACATGTTAGTGCACCTCTTCGGCAAATAATGTGATATGAACCGCTTGGGCAAATAGGCTAGAATCACTTCGACAAACGGGTTAGCATCACTTCAACAAATGGGTGCACCCACTTCGGCAAACGGGTCAGGAAAGAGAGTTAAGAGTCTGAATTCGGATAATGTTTCATTGAAAATTGTCCGGTTACCTTTATAGATTATCCGGATTTTCCCCATCTGTACTGATATGTGTCGGTGCACCGTAATAAACTGGTGTCTCGTGGAGCGTCCTTGTTGCTGTCGACATAATAAATATGCCAGGAGCCGATTAGCCAATTAGTTTAGTGTAAATGTCGATGCCATCAGGAAATGATACATCGTTTGGTACCTTTTCTAACACATCAGTGCGTTAAATGTTGGATAAAGCAATGGTAGCCGCAGTCAGAAAGCAGATGCTTGGATTATATTGAAGTATTTAAAAAAGATTTCCTGGGGGG